>NW_015387977.1:136482-172973 GCF_001527695.2 Protobothrops mucrosquamatus | reverse complement strand
GAGGAGGAACATACACAAGATCATGTGGCTGCTCAACAACATGAGACAGGTTAGTACAATATTTGTCCATTCAAACTAGTACGTTGTATATAATAGCACCAGTAACTGGATGTGACTAAAACTGTGCAAAAATAAGTAAATATATTTTCTGCTTTTATATTTATATGGTATGAGCAGAATTATATTATAACAATATACATTTGAGTTACTTTTTATCAACAAAATTACTACCTAAACTAGAAGATCTTTGTGAACAGAAAAATGCAGCTTGAGTGTGAATAGTAACACTTGTCAGTTGCCAATATAACTTATTAAATACAACAATATGTCTATGGATTGTTTCCTCTCTATGTAGGAATTTTATCCTATTTGAATAATCCCAATTTTGGCAGAATGTTGCCCTTCTTTGCCGTGTAAGGACCTTAAATATATTTGCATCGTTTCAGTTCTGAGGGGAAAAAATGTTTTAGTAATCCTAAGAGATTGTGATAACATCTGTAAGCTTGTGTTATAATAATTGACTAAAAATCTTTGAATTACAGAAGTTCCTGTTCACACAGAAGATTATACAGAGGATGATGTAATTGGTAAGTCACCTCTTCAGATTCTTATTTTTAATTAAAAGTAACTTTCACACAGTGCTCATAAGAGACATTTTACATAAAAGTAGAAATAAAACTCATAAGCAGATTTGAGGTTTGAAGCAGAAGTTAAAAACACAGAACTATAGAGTTTAGGAATTATTTTTTTTTGAGTGGAACAAGCAATTAGAACAAAGCAATAATTGTCAGGTTGATATTTTTATGTATTTCTAGCACTTTTTTCTTTTTTATTCCTAAGAATCCTATTTTTTTATTGTATTTATTCAGGTTGGCAATTCATCATCTAATTTAATAACAGCATTTAATAAAACAGCTGACAGTAGATACATTTTTTACAATATCGATTAGTCTTTAAATAATGGTATAGATAAAACCATGAAATTTGGACAAAGGAGGCCTGCCTTAAAGTCTTTGAACAAAAATTATATTAAAAATGAGATATGTATAAAGTAGGATAATAGATACCATTAAACAGATAATTTACTGCAATAAAAAACAGATGTCTATAGAAGAGTGTTAAAGTTATGGCCATTTTTGGGAGCTACTGATCTGCAATAGGAACTTTTCAAATCTTATTCCATAATGATTGTTATTTTAATTTTCAGAATTAAAGCATATTGGGAAGCACATAATTATAAGGTGTTTTCTGAGGCCAGAAATTCAGTTTACTTCTTGATATGGCATGTAATAGCCATATTTTTATGAGATATATAGCAAAATATGATATAGCATAATTTATTACCCCTCCTACATTCACTGCACTTTTCCATCACCTACTATTATATAGCAAAATCATCTCAAATCTTCTAGGTTGGTGACTCCTATTGGTATGAATTCTAAGCAGTACTTTAATAAGGGGCAGGCATACGTGGCAGGGCAGTTTAATGAGTGTAATTGCATGGATAATATAGAATATCCTAAATTTCCTATAAATTTAGCCTGCTGCTAGAAAGTTGATTGTCAGGAAACAGGAATTGTGTAATCAGCTTCCGCTAAAACAACCATGTCAGTTTTGCATGTTTTTCAGGATTTGAAAATATAGTGAACCGAATTTCCAGAAACTCCTTTCATTTTCTATATTCTTTTTGTACTACAAATTTTGAACTGTTTATCATTGAAAAGTAGATTGATATCTTATAGATATTCAAGAACTGAAGTGAAATTGCTGTTTAATCAAATTTTTAATGCTGTATTTTTTCATATGAGAGAGGCAAATTATGGCTTACAGAGTGTTGTTTGGAGTTTTTTATATGTAATATTCATTGTCTAAAAAAACTACAAAGGGAATTTTAAGAGCATTATTTCTTTCAGTTTTAAAAATATTTTAATTTTAAATGAGTGAATTGCATCGCATTTAATTTTGCTAATAGTCACACATAAATTTTAGAAGTAATAATCTAAACTTTGGCAATTCTTATCCATTGTGGTATGGATAATCCATACTATTAAACAGTAATAGTTCAGTACAGTAATATTCTGTTTCAGGGTTGCTGATATGCACACACACACACACACACGCACACACACGCACACACACACACACACGGAGGGAGGGAGGGAGGGAGAGAAAGAGAGAGAGAGAGAGAGAGAGAGAGAGAGAGAGAGAGAGAGAGAGAGAGAGTATTCAAAACTGGCACATTTACTGAATTTTAGACAGATAACAGCAGTCAGCAGTGTGAGTCAAATGCCTAAAAGCGGTTGACCAAATACATTCCAAGAGTCACAGGATGCCAAATTGGGTAGTCAGTTGGTCCAGTGGCCAGGAACAAAAAGCAAGAACTAGAAAATCAAACAAATGTCTCCAACAAAGACTGCAGACAAAAGGGCGAGCTAAATCTGGATAACCAACTGGCTGCAATTACACATGCCTTGCCCTTTTCTTAGTGAGAAGCCTCCTTGAATGTTGCTCAGCTCACCTTTGGATTTGTCTAGACCTGGGTCTTTGGGGTTGTTCCTCATCATCTGGCTGCTCCATTTGAACAGGAGATCCTTGTGGTTGATCAGCCTCCATTGAATCCTGGCTTCCTGATTCTTAAGGCTGACCATCTGAAGCACAAGCTTAGCTGGAACAGCATTGTCAGATGCCAAGTGAAAATCAAACTTTGAATCATGGCTATATAACTGTCATCATTTAGTGATCACAGTTGAGTTGGGGCTGCTAAGTGGTCAATCACATAACCACAACTGTGCTTTCCTTTTCTCCTCTTCCCTACTCTTTGAAATGCTTCTCTCCACAACAATGCTAGGATAGAGGCTTCAAAACTAACAAGACAATTAGTTTCACACCTTTCGCTTTTGTTTGCCTCCTAACTCCCTGGCCCTTTGGAATATTCACTCATATGTTGGCATAATGAATAAGAGGGGAATTAATTTTTGTATTTTATATTCAGTGGAGAACAAGGGTTTACAAGAGAGTAAGGCATATTATGAGGAATACACCTTGAAAACAATTGCAGGCAGCTGTGAATACATTCAGCAAACAGCCGGTATATGCCCCATTGTGTGCCGCTTATTCTCTTGAAATCCCTTCCTCTCCAATCTCTCCACTCTGCAAAGAGGTGGGGGGGATGAATCAGATGCAAAAAAGTGCCTACAGATATCACTTGTATTTTCTTCTCTCTTTCCCCATCCACCAGCTAAAAAGATTTTGGCTGTATATATAAATTCCTTGTGTGTGTGTGTCCTTGTAATCAAGAACAAGTAGTTTATAGAAAATAGCTATTAAAGTGTTATTAATGGCTTCAAACTATGAAGTTGATGTTTATTTTTTCATTATAGTTATTGTTGTAAATAAATTTGATTTTTTAAAAAGTCTTATCGTGTATATTCAGTAACTATTGTATGAATTTACATATCTCTGAAAAATATACAAATGAAAAATGTCTGAATTTTGTTGTAAAAGATGTAGTTCCTTTTACGAGTTAGTCAGGAAAGCACAAAGTATTAATATATAATTTATATAATACCTATATATTATATATATTATATAATACCTATATATTTTAGGTAATCAGGTATACATATATATATGACAGTTTGCATTTTATAGCATAGCTCCTTCCTGCAATACAAGTGCTGAGAAATATATAAAGGGATGGTTCTTCTTAGGACACAATCTACTGGGACATTTGTGTAGCTTGGCTGTAGTGAGAATAGGATGCAAAACTAGACAACTGCTTGAATGAATCTTACCTTCTTAACTAGAGGTGAATTTGAGTTGATGTGAAAGCTTTGTGGGCAGCCCATAGAATAATTGCTAGGCATTTCAACCGTAGTTTTGGTGATATAGCTCCTTCTATTGTATCTTATTATATTACATTGGTCTGAATATGAATGTGTAGTTCAGCTGCAACTGACATATTTGAACATTAACTGGCACATGGATTTTTAGTAGCTGCATTCTCATAATTTCTCTCAAAGGACCCCAGAAAATAAACTACTCATATTTCTGTTGTTTGATCTTGAGACATCTGTAATGGTTCCATATCTGATGCTTTCACTATCCCTGCACAGACATCTTGTTTAATTCAGTTCCTATATGTGTTTAATTCCTGCCATTCCCAGCATGATATTTGCCTTAACTCTTTCTTTTTGGCACAGTTTTGTGCTATTTGAAGATATTTCTCTTTATACGAAGTGTTTGACATGATAGAACAGAGGAGAATATAAGCGATTTTAGATTTTTTTCTATTTAAACATTGGTTTACCACTTTTTCTACCTTTATGTTCATGATTTGCAGATTGGTAGCTGAAATAATATATTATGATTTGGATATAAAGACCTAATTCCAATCTCTTTGTTTTCAACTTCTTTATTCCTTCTGCCCTTCAGTATGTATATATATATAAACCATTTTTTTCAAACATTCTAAGATCAAAAAAAAGCCCAAAGTAGAACTATATAGACTGTAGACAAGTCTTTCTATAGTGCCAAAGGCAGTCTCTCTCACATGCAAATGATTGCCACTTATTTTCCAAGAGGGAAAATGAGGATTTTGGAAAACATCTTGACATAAGCAAAATTTGTTCATCCTTCTGTAACACTGGGTACTCCAGCTTTCATAAATATGAATGTATCTTAGGCAATTTTCCTTCCACATGCGCTTTCCCCATCATAATGGGTGTTTTTTTAAGTGTATATCCAATAGGCGTATCAAAGAGAGGTGGGGTAAGAGATTCTTGGGTTTCTGGGATCATTTTAGTTCCAAGGGACTGTCCTTTAATTCTGTTATTGCCTACCTTTTCCCCTAGATAGCAACTTTGTGTTTAATTAAACAGTATTTCTAATAACACATAGCTAAATTAAGTATATTACAAAGTTGCATATTTATATTAAAGATTATTTCTCAATCACCTGTTTTATGGTTGGTCCTCTAATTTAGATCTCCCCTTATTTTTTCAGATACTTAACGCTTCAAAAAGACTCCCTACATCAGGAGGACCAGCTTAAACCATATTCTACACATTGGCAGCAGATGTTTGTTAAAATATTTTCTATGACATAATTAACGGAGCTCAGAAAATTAGTGGCGGATGTAGGCACTAAAAAGTGTTTCACAAATTACTTTATGAGACCATTCCATTTAGAAATTCCATTTTTAATTCATTTCCCATAACTACTAATATGACATAAAAATGTAAAACCTTTTAAAAAATGCTTAATATGCATGGCAAATTCATTTCTTAAAATGATACAAGAAATGCAAAAGATACTTCCGAAAATTCCTAAAACAGTGAAGGATTACAGAGCACCACAGCACATAGTTGATTTTTTTTTTAGTAAGCCAGTTAACTTTAGCATATATTTAGGATACTAATATTCATTTTTAATATTTTTGTAGCATTTAATATACATGTTTTTTTTAACTTTTCCCCTATTAATGGACGAATAATTGTATTGAATTTTAATATGTGGTGTTCACATAATTGTAAGTGTGCTATTTATAGTGTAACAGTAAAATATGGATGTAATCTGATTTTACAAAGTTTTAAAATGTGAACAAAATATTTTGGTATATTTACATGCCTTATGGCAAAAAGCTAGTGAAATAGGACTGTGAAATAATTTTGACTTGGACTTCTACATACTAATTTTGTATGCCATTATTTATCTGACATTAGCCCAGATAAAGCAAATAATTTAACCATGGACCTATTCCAAAAGGATCACTAAATATATTTTTTACTTTTTTATGTTTTGATGGACTGATTCTTCTGGTGAAACTTTAATATTAAAACACAAGGATTTCCCTTTGTCTTTTGGCCTCATTATTATCTCTGCTATGTAAGTGATGTTCTTGTAACTTCTTATAATAATAAAACTTCTGCAGTAAATAAGATTTAAAAGTAAATGATCTTAGGCTTACAGTTTAATTATTACTGCTTGTACATGCTTTACCAAAAACTGTTTGTTATAATTACATATATTTCTTAATAAATACTCTGCTTACAAAAGGTGAATATTAACTGAGGCAGTATGTAGGAGAATTGTTCTCAGTCCTGCTGCAGAATTTAAAGATATTCTTTCAGAAAAAATAAAAAGTAGTTACATTTAAAACTGAGATTTTTATAGGAAATACATACTATTTGAATCTTTGAGGGTTCACTAGAATAGCAATAGAATTTGTGGCTTGTATATTTTAGGTAGTGATTGGATGTAACTTGTTGTTTTTTTGAAAAAATAGAGATAAATGCAGTGCATTTTTATTATGTTGAAATCCAAGATAACAAGGACTACATAGTTTGAGAGTGTACGTAGTACTTTATCATGTATTTCTGTGGACTTGTTCTTCTCTCTCTCACTCTCCCCATCTATGCATGAAAGATTTTGCATAAGCTGTAACTGCCTTGGTCTTTCCTATTTGTTGTGTATGCACAGGCGCTGCAGCAAATGAGAACATTGTGCAAAAAGGATTATGCCATATACATTTATGATACTTAGGAAACAATCTGTTCATACAGATTGAGGCAAAGTATTATTTTTCATAGAATTAAAATTGTACATTTCTAAATGACAGCAATACTTTTTATAAAGCCATAATTTTAAGGATAATTAAGATTATTTTGGGTAAAATAAATTGAATTTTTTTGTACAGCGACTCTGTATTTTTGAAATGCTGATGATTGTGCTGTGATCAAATTTTCTGTTATGCTACTATATGTTTTTCTTGTTTACATAAGTGTGCCATGGAGACAAGGTGAAGGGAACTATTAAAATATGTACCTTCTGTGTTAACATTTGCTGCAATAAAATACAGAAGAATGTTTCACTAGTGGAGTAATTATTTTCAAAAATACTGACACATACTTTAGTGATAGATCATTAAATCATTATAAAGGTCAGAAAAAGACCATTCAGGAGGAAAACAGGACTAAAATCATGGAGGCATAAAGAAAATAAAACCTAATGTGGCCTTAACCATATTACTCCCAGAATATGTCTTGAGTTGTATTATACTAAGGATATAATTGAAAATGATGTTTAACATATTAGGACCATTTGCTTCCTATGAATATTGCAGAGACTTGTGGCATAAAGACTGATAGCTAATATGACATAATATGTCAGTGTTTAAGGTTGCTGCACAGAATTCCTTGCATGTGCTGTAGAACTAAATCTAGGTAACAGTTGCTGAATTTATTTCACAAACTTTGTTTGTTTGTTTGTTTGTTTAACTATCTGTTATATTATATTGTATATCCAGAGCCACTATTGGAGAGAATTGGATAGTTTAGATAGATAGATAGATAGATAGATAGATAGATAGATAGATAGATAGATAGATAGATAGATAGATAGATAGATAGATAGATAGATAGATAGATAGATAGATAGATAGATAGATAGATGGATGGATAGGCAGGCAGGCAGACAGACTGGCAGATAGACAGACAGACAGACAGACAGAGACAACTTATGACCAATTGCTTAATGATCGTTCGAAGTTAATACAGACTCAAAAAAAGTTACTTTAAACCTGTCCTTGAAGTTAAGACTACCACAGCACCCATGCAGTCACATGATCACATTTCAGGCTCTTGGCAATTGGCTCACTTGATGATTGGTTATGGCATCCCACAGTCATTGCTTTTTGCATTATTATTTTTTTGCATTTTTTGACAAAAAAACAGCCATTGGATAAAATGGGTTTACACTTACAATCATGTGGTTTACTTAAACACATGGCTTGCTTAACCACGGTGACTCACTTCACAATCGTCGCAAAACCAGTCATAAAACTGTGTGGTCACATAATTCCTCAATTTACAATCACAATGACTTAAGAGCGAAATTCTGTTCCCAATTGTGGTCATAAGTTGAAAATTACTTGTATTATGAAAAACAACTAAGATTGGGGTATATAATGCATTAAGAAATGGTGTTGCATGAAACTTTTACCCATAGGAACCATTGGTCCATTCTAGAGAAAATTAGACCTTTTACAGTTTGATAGAATATTTAAAATTCCTGTGGCACCAAAGAAGCCAATTGGCTTACTATTGTATAAATATGTTTAGGAAAAGACTATTCAAAAGAATTATCTTTTTCAAATATATACTTTTTATTAAAACTTTTAAAAGAGAAAATAAAAACTAATACAAATGAGTATCAAGTAAGAAAAAAGGAAAAGAAAGACGTTAAAGAGCAAAAAGTGCAAGAAAAGAAAAAAAAAGTTAAAAATAGAAAAGAAAAAAGATACAAAAAATGGCTGCTGATATTCTTCACAGCAGTTATATATAACCTTATATTTAATCTCTCTCAGGTTTTATTTGACCTCTCTCAAGTTATATTACCCTTGTTTCTATGATATATCTAATCATCAAAACACATAAATCACAAGTTCATTTTTATGCAAAAAGTCCAGGAGTAGTTTCCAGACATCAATAAATGTAGATAGATTTTTTTTGTCTAATCAAAGAAGTTAATTTAGCTACCTCAGCTACCTTTTTCACTTACTGGTGTTATCAGGGCAGGCCTCAAAAGTGAGGTGAAGCAAATCAATGCAGCCAGCTTGATATTAGAAGCACACTGCTTTTGGAAGCATTTCAAAGGAATGCTTTGCTCAAAGCATCATCAAAGCAAAGCAACCCATTTAAACACATCCTTAATTAGCAACACATGTATATTTTACTCTGAGCACACTATGGTTACATTCTATTTATTTGAAGACAGCAATTTAATAATTCAGTGAATATACACTTGAACTTGCTTTTAAAAAGGATCAGGATGATAAGAAATCTGTTTACCTATTCCAGGACATGGTGAAAAAGAAACTCTGCAAAAAGAAAAAGGTAAGCAACTGAAAATACGGACAGTTCAAATAATCTAAAATTCCTGCATTGGTAAGAACATATTTGAAATAGTCTAATTGTTTTTGTTTGGGGGGGGGACTTTGACATCTACATTCAGACAGGGTCAACCTGAGAAAATGATCATATCTTTAAAAACACTTTGGATACCATTCTAGGATTTGGGAAGAAAATGTTTTATCTATATGGTCTGCTTAGCTACAAATCTCATCTTCATTGGAAATGGCATTCAGACAAATCCTAAGACTTCTCTTGTCCCTAATATATCATTTAGACTTCTTGATTTCCCACCATTTTTGTTTATTTAAAGTTTAAGAAATATATCCTTTTTCACATTTCAAGTTTTCATGCAAAAAAAAAAAAGCTCAAAAGAAGATAATAATTCAAAAGCTTGGCCAACCAGATGCCTATAGTGCTTCACAAGCCATTGCTCCCTGGCATTTGGAATTTGGAAGCCTGCCGTTCTCAGGCTAAAAGAGAGACAAAGAGAGAAACATTCAAATATCTGAAGTGTCCTATCATTAAATACATTTTGCTGGAGATCTCCAGTTTTCTTACTAATATCATACTATATGAGTTGAGACAGCTACATTTTCCATTTAAAATGAAATGGGTAAGAGATTAAAAGTTCTGCTTTAGCTGGCAGTATTGATACCTTTTAATTTATTATTATAACATGGTATTTGAAAAGAAATATAGCAAGAAAAAGGCTACTACTAAGTAAACTATTCTAGTGAAATAAGATTCTCTGTAGAGGTTGCTATCTTAAGATAGCGGTTTATTGATTTTGATATATATTGTAAAAGTTATATCATAAAATATGCATTATTTAAAAATGACTCAAAAGAACTGAATTGTGCAAGCATGAAACGCGCCCACTTTGCTATTTATTGAAGCAGCCCAACCTTTTTTTAGATTTCTACATGAATTTGCAAAAAAAGAAATTAACCTTTATGAATGGATTCCTGAAAGTGGATACACTTTTTTTGCAGTCATACACAAGACAGACTGCTTTAGTGGACCACTGAGACATTTTGTTTGTACCAGATCCAACCATTTCTTCTGAATTCTCTTAAAAATGCACCAGAATATAGCATTGGCCAATGTAGACATCTGTCATTTTTTCCTTATTGTCCAAAAACAGGATACCATATGGTAGAATGTGAACTAAATGTCCTAAAGCATATGGGTGTTCTTGGAAGCAATCTATGAAAACAGATCTCCCAAATCTTTAAAAATGACAGTGAATTATTCTATTATTTTATTTTCATGTCTATGCAATCAATCATATTGAGCTAAAATGCTATAGTATTCAAAATACTGAAATACATATGTGTTTATATATTAAGAATGGAAGGACTAGCATTTCATCTTTCACACTGTTACATAGGTAAATAAATCTTACAAATGCAATATTACAGTTCTGACAGCTGAGAAATATGTATAGGCAATAGCTTACAGTAGCTGTAAATACTTCATTTGACACATTGGTTTAACAGTTTTAGCTAGAGATGGTTTTGGAGTTCTGGTTAAAAATGTCTACAATTCATCTCATCAGCCATAATTATCTTGAATTCTATAATGGTAAGATCCTTAAGTATTTTTTGTTTGTTCTAGATTAATTTTCCCCATACAAAAGTTTTGGAACCCCCAAAGTATACTATCCTTATTTCTTAACGTAATCTTTTCAATGTTAATATTGGTAGAGACTCATAATTAGAAATTTCAGGACCAGGTTTATCCCCAAGGACCCCTCCAAAGGGCAGAAAAAGATACTGTATACAGAAAATTACCATATTAAATTCAATAATTTAGATTTTATTACATCAAATTTATTTTTTATCTTTATTCCACCCACTGCTTGGAAGAGGAGACTTTCCTACTTATTTATATTTTATGCTCATATTGATCCCCTATGTGTATGTTGAGACTTCCAAACAATAAAACTATAGTTCTTCTACTTACCACATTTGGAATTGTAAAAACCAGATAGGATGATGGGATTGGCAGAGTGGCAGGAGAGAGATCTTTGTTGGTACAAGTGTGGGGCAGGTTTGGGGCAAGGAAGGAGGAGGCAGAGAGAGAATGGGGAAGCAGGAGCTGATACCAAGATACAATTTTTAGTTTGCAAATGATTATGGATCTAAAATGTATCCTGCCTTCCAATGGAAAACTGATTTATTATACCAGAGTTCTTGAGTTGCTGTAAAGTAATCTCCAATATTACTGAATTTGGTAGAAATTTTGTGGATTTTTTTATGCTCTTTCATAGTAAAGAAGAAGAAACCAAAATTGCTCAATAAATTTGATAAAAGTATTAAAGTTGAACTTGATGCTGCAGAAAAGCTACGCAAAAAGGTAAAACAGATTGCAAAATTAAAACTGCAATTTAGCGTGTACTTGTGTGTGTCTGTCTGTCTGTCCATGCATCATACCACATAGCTAAATTAATTGCTAGTAAACTTCCTCTGGGGGGAGAAAAAGTATGAGAATGGACATTGACTTAGCAGAAATGTTTTAATATCTCTGAACATTCATCAACATGTCAGTAATCGATACACAACCAATAGGAATCAATCTTGTCTTTGGAATGATATTCCTGCAACTATAGAAATTAACACAAGCCATTTGTCATAATCTTTTTCAGATAAAGAAGATTTTTATGACAAATGGCTCATGTTAATTTCTTAACATAGTGATCAGAAATTATTCAAAGTTAATCCCCTCTTAAATAATTATATTTTAAATATCTATCTAGGCCTTTTTTATTTTTCCTAGGGCATTCATTTTAAACCCAAGAACTACAGAATTTTGTTTTTCTCCCTGAATTTATACTATTATTTGCATTTCTTTTAGTGATATTTTAATAACTTTTGTCAAAATATCATTGTATAAGTTCTTAAAATTGTATATTATATCTTAAGTACCAAATATTCCACCACACTTCCCTGATACTCTAGGTTCTGCTTTTCCCAACTTTTTGCCATCTATATGTGATGGAGTTCAATATTTATATGTCCTTGTTTGGGCCTTGTGGGAGTCAGCATCCAACATATCTGGAGTGCATTCTTTATATAAATAATAATTGTAAGGATTTCTCTTTTTATTTATAGCATAACTCTCTCACTTTCAGGGGAAAACAGAAGAAGCTTTAAAGGCATTTGAAGCTTTGGTAAGCAAGTATCCCCAAAGTCCACGAGCAAGATATGGAAAAGCCCAGGTAAAATTAAAAGAAAGCAAAAAATTGTGTATGGAAAATCAAACCATGATGTATCTCATTATGTACTTAAGATTTTTTACTGGTTGCAAATAAAGTAAAGTAAATAAAGTAAACAATTGATATACTGTATTAGGAAACAGCCTCTGATTTCAAAATCTATGAGTTATTTAATTCTTTAAAATACAGTGGTACCTTGGCACTCATCATTAATTGGTTCCAGGAGGTGCGATGAGTACCAAAAATGATAAGTACCAAACAATTTTTCCCATAAGGAAAAAAAATCACAAGGCAGCTGACACCAACAGGTTTTAGCTTGTGCGTTGAATACCAAATCAACGATGAGTACCAGGACAAAATTTTCACATTGAGTACCAAATTTGATGAGTTTCAAAGCAATTGAGTACTAAGCTACAACAGTATATAGAGGGGGGGAAATGCAGTATGGTCTCATAAGTTAATAGTGATAGACTAAGTGTACATTATTTTGTTGTAATTAAGTTGATTGGACATTGACAAATTTCTCTGAACTGAGATTATCTTCCTTTATTTCTCTCTTTTAATAAATACACTAATCAGGAAATTATATGAATCAGAATTGGCAAAAAAACAAACAAGTGCAGAGAATAGTGAATTTTGGAATTTAATGGCCAAATGGTAGCATGGCACAAAAAGGACCATGGTGGGCCTGAGTTTGAAAGAAAACATTCCCATAAAATTGGGATTGGGAGGAAGGGGAAAAGTTAATAAGTGAATGATTTTTCTAAGTGTTATTTGTCATACTGAAAATTCCAATTTGCTACTAACTTTTGTATGGATTTGGGAGCAAGATCACGCTTTCAGGATTGGTGGGCACATGTAGTCCTGACTCTGCATGTTACAAACCTCTGGATTTCTAAGGGAAAACATGGAAAATTTCCTTACGGATTCTTTCTAGCAGAGAATTGCCGTTGCATTATTTTGTGAATGAGAATAGCAATAGCAATAGCACTTAGACTTATATACTGCTATACTTTTCAGCCCTCTCTAAGAGAAGTCAGCCTGGGTCAATCTGGGTCCTCATTTTATCAATCTTGTAAGGATGGAAGGCTGAGTCAACCTTGAACCAGTCAGGATCGAACACCTGGCAGTGGGATTACAGAATTAGCCTGCAATGCTGCATTCTAACCACTGTGCCACCAAGCAGAAGCTGAATAGTCCTGTTTATGTGTCAGGAGTATTTGATAGCTAATCATACCCAACAATGGTGCAGTTAGGGACAAGTTGATGACAAAGTTCAGATTTTTGGATCTAAATAATTGAAATTAAGATGTTTCTTTCATGGCATTGGAATAATCATTTAAATTTATCCCAGTAATATTGGCTAAACACAGACAAGGTACTAATTTGGGTTCAGTATGAATTCTATCTTTAACTGAGTGAATGGAACTAAGTGCCAAAATATCCCTTTAAATCAGCCCCAAAGATGGCAGAAAGATATATTTGAATGGTTCGGATAACTTAAGTGGCAAGGAGTTGAGTATAAATTGCAAATATCAAGGGCCCAAGTTACATAGATGATTTGGGGAAAAAATAATTCCTTACATAATACAGACAGAGCTAGAGTTTTCCCCTGCCCTGTAAAAATTGAATGGTTAACTGCATAATTTTTAAAAGCAAGACCACTTTGATCCTACTTGATCAGTTTTCAGACTTCTCCTGAAAGAAGAGAACAGGTCATATAATGTAATGCTTCTTTACATGAGTAGAAGAAGCTAGCTAGCTCATGTCTTTCCATTTCTGAATGCTTTTGAGCTTCTCACATTGCAAGGGATTAAGACACGGTATTAGCTCTTCTACCCTTCTCAGCTGATGTAATCCTAAAATGAGAGTATGTTCCCTAACTCTGCCACCTGAAATTATCTGGTGAAAATGTAAGACATGTACAGGTGGTCCTCAATTTATGACCATTTTTAAATGACTGCTCAAAGTTATGAAGGCACTGAAAAAAGTGCCTTACAATCAGTCTTCACACGTCACAATGTTACAGCATTCCTGCAGTTGCATAATCATGATTTGGGCATTTAACAACTGACGTGTATTTATAATGGTTGTAGAGTCCTGGGGTCACATGATCACCATTGGTGAACTTCCCAGGGGGCCTCTGATAAGCAAATTTAATGGGAGAAGCTGGATTTGCTTAATGTAATTTGCATAACCACTGCAACAAAAAGGTCATAAAATCAATTGCATATCACCTAACACATGCATCACCTAACCACAGAAGTTCTGATCCTAATTGCGGTCGTAAGTTGAAGACTACCTGTACTGTGTAAGTTAGAACATTTAATCAGTGGAACAACCTGCCTTCAGAAGTTGTGAATGCTCAAACATTGGAAGTTTTTAGAAAGAGACTGGACAGCCATTTGTCTGAAATGGTATAGGGTGTCCTGCCTCTATTTTTATTATTTTTATTTTATTATTGTTGTTGCTGTTGTTATTTCTTTAAGGACCTCAGTCTAAAAACCCACAAAAGAATATATTTAAATCCTTAAAACCTAGTAGCACTAACCTACTATAACTAAAATGCAGACATGATACTATTCAAACTTATAGAATTAATTATGAAATTACCTACTGTTAAAATGTGATAATCATTTTAGGCATTTAGAGCAGAGGTCTGCAACCTGACAACTTTAAGACTTATGGATTTCAGCTCCCAGAATTCCTCAGCCAGCATAGTCCACAAGTCTTAAAGTTGTCAAGGTTGCAGACCCCTGATTTCGAATACAGAACAGAGATTGTAGGTTTTTTTCAGTTTTATGTCCCTTTTGCTGCAAGGAGGGGGAGACAAGAGCATCTTAAGTTCAAAATCACTTTACAGGCATCTCAGAAAAAATCAACTAAAGGAAGACGTGCATTGAAAATGTATTGATTGTTTTGAAGCAACTGTCATATCTTGATATAAAGAGGGCTTACAAATTTTCAAAATAACTTCTTAGTTTTTGATAGTATAACCGTGTTACACAGTTAAAGTCTCATTCTTCCTTTTGTACTAAAGAATTATGTATCTGCCATATGCAGTTTTTATAAATCAAAACTTTAGAACTCACATAATGGTGATTTTGAAATAAATCTTATAATCTAACAGCGATTAATTAATTAACCTGTGCTTTAAGTTTGATAGCAATTTCAATACTAATTAATGCTTGATTATCACACACAGAGTGAGGATGACTCGGCTGAGAAAATGAGAAGCAATGAAATACTACAGCGATCTATTACCACCTATGGTGAAGTGGCCAATCTGCCAAATGTCCCTGATGATCTAGTAAAGATGACATTGAAACGGCGGGCAGACAGGCAGCAGTTTCTTGGTAAGTTTCTGAAACCAGACTTACCAGTGGCTCAAATGTTGAAAAATGTTCCATGTTTTGATATCCAGGAATTAGATATTCTTGTGTAGTTCCCAAGCTTCCAAACTTATGGGCAGCAAGGTAGGATGGAAACCTATTGAACACTCTCAAAATATCTCTTAACCTCTTAAATGTTTATTGTAAACCACCTAGAGTCACTTAGGTAAGATGGGCGGTGTATAAATGATAGATGGATGGATGGATGGATGGATGGATGGATGGATGGATGGATGGATGGATGGATAGATAGATAGATAGATAGATAGATAGATAGATAGATAGATAGATAGATAGATAGATAGATATAGATAGATAGATAGATAGATAGATAGATAGATAGATAGATAGATAGATAGATAGATAGATAGATATCCTGCAACAAAATATCTATTGAATCTGGCAGTAACATTTGAAGAACATTGCACTGGACAAATTATCACTTTAGCAATAGTTAACTGACAGGCAATTCAGCAGGTCCTAAATTCAACAATTCCTAAGAGCCAATTTGGTCTAGTAGTTAAGGTACCAGGCTAGAAACTAGAAGACTGAGTTCTAGTTCCACCTTAGGTATGAAAGTAAACTGGGTGACTTTGGATCAGTCATTCTCTTTCTGCCCAACTCACCTCACAGGACTGTTGTTGGGAAGAAAATACCGTGTTTTCCCGAAAGTAAGACCTACCCGGAAAATAAGCCCTAGCTTGATTTTTTGGGGTGGGCCTAATATAAGTCCTACCCCAAAAATAAGCCGTAGTTTTGGAGCGAGGCAAGCTAGGGCAGGGGTAGGGGAGGAGCTGTCTCACGTGCCCCGCACCCGCTTACCATTGCAGCCTGGCCTTACATGAATTGACACCTGCCTCATTTTGCCAGCCCACTCTTGCGGCGCCCCACCCCAGCCTGCATTTCATGATCAGAGGCCTTCAGAAAATGCCTCTGCAGCTGAGAATGGAGCTATGGATTCCCCCGGCCTGCATTTTGCTGTCAGAGGCCTTTTGGAAAGGCCTCTGCAGCCAAGGATCAAGCTACGGATTGAATTTGTAGCTCAGTTCTCGGCTGCAGAGGCCTTTCTGTACGGCTTCTGATGGCAAAATGCAGGCCGAGGGGCACCGCATGCATCAATCTGGAGCTCCATTCTCAGCTGCAGAGGCATTTCCTTCAGCCACAGAAGAAATGGGCCGACCGGGCGGGACTGTTAGTGCCGCAACCACGAGATGAGACCGTGGAAAAGACACCCCCCGAAAATAAGCCCTGGTGCCTCTTTTGGAGGCAAAAAAAATAAAATAAGACCGGGTCTTATTTTGGGGAAAATACGGTAGGAAGAGAAAGGCATAATTAGGAGGAAGGAGTATTAGGTATGTTTGCCACCTTGGGTTAATTATAAAAATAAATGAAATAGTAAATAAATAAACAAAATAAATTGGATAAAAAATGAAACAATTCAATGAAAACTAATGTTGTTATGAACTAGTAATTAAAATTAAAGGCTTTTGTGAGGAGTCAGTGTGTAATCTGGCCTTACTTCTTTTTACTGCATATATGCATAATGTTACTCTCTTTCTGCCTGAGATTTGAAACAAATCACATTAGTTACTGAGAAGTATTTGTCGTCATGAATTTCTGCCTAGATATTGTCTTCTTCAAGTTATACCTCAGAATGTCCCGGAGAGTAACTGAAGAAACGGGTCAAGTATATTCAAGTCAGGTAGTCTAATAACCGCAGTGTCTTTCCAAGTAGCAGATTTTGGTAACCCTTCTCACCTTTCCCCCAGAGAACTCATACTGGGAAAATAGGTAGAGAGAAATGCTTTTCTGTATTTGTGGTACAAAAGTGCTGCAGCTGCACTCTTGCCAGCTATGGCAAATGCTGTGGAAATCTGTGCTGAAGCTGCCAGACTAGAGAACCCTTGACTCATGCTGAAAGTCTTCCAGACTGTGCTTTTGGGAAGGCTGTGGGTAATCCTCACAGCATGTGCTGAAGCTGTCCAGAACACAAGTGGCCAATGGGGATAGAGAATGGTAAGATGAACCTTCTCCTGCAGCTCAAAGCAATTAGAAGTAATATAAACTGTTTTGTCAAAGTGATTCATGTTACCTCTCACGTTTATAAAGAGAATCAGGTCACCTGCTTGTACAAATCTCTTTGTTAAAGTGAATCAAATACAAGCCTAATGCAAATACACCTGTCCGTTTCCAGTGGCTGAAATTGCAGTGTACAGGCTTAAAAGCTGAAGTTTTATTGTGCAAAAATAAATCTTTGGACACAAAATGCATTTCAATTACTAATCATTCCCAGGAACATTATATTACGGATATAATTTATATTTGAATAATTAAAGGTAGTAATTGTCCTAGTTTTATTCTCAGGTAGCCTATGTGATCCCAAAGAGCAGCAAGCCTTTCATTAAATAGTGTGATAATTTTGAATACCATGATTAAACTCAGTTTATTTATATCTAAAATGGATGCAGCTAATAAAAAGGCCAACAATTTGGAATATGCATTATTGTCCAAAAAGAAGATAGTGAAAATGCTTTGATTGTGCACTAGAGGTCTCCATAACACTAGGCAATGCAAGCATAGTTTTCTAAGGCATGACTTAGAAGTGAAAGTTTTACACATGTTGTACTGTTTAATGGCACATAGTTTATTTTATTTTTTAACAATCTTAATTTATTTTGTTAGCGTAGTTCCTGTATTCTAAGTTGCTTCTTCATGTACATAGCCAAGTTGCTTTTTTATTGTTTCCCCGTCAAATTAGGTCGCATGAGAGGTTCATTAGTTACACTACAGAAACTAGTTGATTTGTTTCCTAATGATGCTTCATTCAAGAACAACCTTGGAGTGGGTTATCTTTTAATTGGAGACAATAACAATGCCAAGAAGGTTTACGAGGAGGTGAGTTTCTCTTAAGTACAGATAAATGATCTCAAAAATACTATATGTGTGATTATGCAAGTCTTTATATATAAGAGCCATGCATTAAAAAATAACCTAGCTAGGTGGATAAAAACCTAGATATAATTATTAATTGCTTTGCCCATTTATTTTCACAAATCTAAAAACATCATTTTGATATTCTCATAAGGTATTAATGGTCAACCCTTTAATAACCCTTAAAAGTAGGTTTCCCTATTTATATGTTTTTTTTCAAATTCTAGGTCTTCATTTTTTTTTCTTTTACTCTTTTCTTCTTATGTTTAGATAAGGATGACATATTCAAGCCAACACCATAGCCTTCTTCAGTCAATCGAACACAGCTATGTGACAGTACTGCTGCAAATAAATTAAGCAAGTTGAGAATGAGAATAGTGCTTTTGAAATAATCGTGTCCCAATAAAAGAGAATATTTGTAGTTCATGATTGAAATGAGTAGTCCTTGATGTTCTCTGAGATTGATTATTTTCTTGCAGACGTTTCATTACATAAAAACGTTGATGATGTTACCTAGTTTGGGTAATGAAATGTCTGCAACGAAACAACCAAGCTCAGAGAGCATCAAAGGAGCCCTCCTAGTCATCTCAGTCTGTCTATCTATTTTACAAAAGAAATCTTACATGGTTATCATGAGATTTTATGAAATGTTATTATTTATTATAATGGCAGCCTCTGGGTGCCATACGGTTGACTATAGTATACTCCTTCACATCCATGAATTGGAATAAGAAATTGTAGGTCAGCTGCAGTCAAACTTACAGAAATCTTTTCTGTCATCTTAAAATGTTGTTCACTATTGTTCTCATTAGCTTTAATTAGCAATGGCAAGGATGCTTGAACTTCTAATCTGTCAGCAGCTACAGAGCCAGATGTTAACAGCTTGACTTCAGTGTTCTTCAGCCCTTCAATTATTCAGACCTTTTTTTAAAAAAAAAATCTCATTCTTTCTTCAGTGAGAAGGCTAAGTAGTAAAAATTAAATCAAAGAATTATATGTCTTTAACTGGAAATCAGTCTGATGGAAATGTGCCCTATTTCTGGGAAATGTTTTATCAGACCATCCATTGTATCACAGCTTGGAAGCAACGTCAAAAAAGGGGTAGCATTTCACTCCCCCCCCATTATATATTTTTCTTTTGACTGTCATAGTCTGGAACTGAACACACTACATTAAAGATAGTCTTTGTAAGAAATCAAAGCTGCTTTTGTTTTCAAACAGCAATTGATCTTGTTTTTACTTTTTTCAAGGGCTTTCTTTGTAGTGCAAGAAATCTGAAGACATGTTCTCGCTTATTCAGGTTATGCTAGTGCTCTGAACTATGCATGTTACAGCTAATGGAGTCAGGTGACTTGGTTACAAGGAAAATTCCCCTATCCAACAGACATGTGGTGTCTCCACAGTTCTCTGTACTGTTTGGCACTCCACCTTCCATTAAATCGATTGTACAAATATCAAATCCAACATTCAGAATTCTTAAAGTGGATCTTAATAAATTTCATTTCTATAGGAAATTTTATTTCTACTCCATCTTAGAGGCAATAAGAAAATGCTACCAAAACCACTATCTTCCATTGATAATGAGTTTTTCTCTTCTTTCTTGTAACATTTCACATCTGCTGCCAGGTTTGAATTTCTCTGTTTCTACTGGAGCATAAAATGATATACAGCAGGGACTTGTACATCATATTATCATCACTTTATGGGTTTTTTATTTATTGGATTTACAGCCTGCCTTTTTTTTGTATAGGAACTCAAGGTAGCAAACATTGTGGTTTCCCTTCCTATTTTTCTCCAGCAAGAGCCCTTTGAGGTTGATTGGGCTGAGAGAGAGTGACGGGCCCTATGGGTAGGGTAAAGTACAGTCTGGGCCTCCCTGCTCATAGTCCAGCACCTTAACCAGTATACTCATGGTCTGAAATAGAGCACTTGACCCAAAGTACCCCAGGGGCTGAGGAGGGACTAGAACCTGAGTCTGTCAGGTGCTATTCCGACTCCAGATTCCATACTGCTGCCAGTTAGAGAAAAGAGAAGATAAAGGACTGAAAGAAACAAATACATTTTTAGGTCTTTCTAAAAAACTGTGCATCAATGTTTTAGAAAGCTGCAGAGATGAAGTCGTAATTATTATTTGTTTTGCTCTCCCTTAGGTTCTAAGCCTGGCTCCTAATGATGGCTTTGCAAAAGTGCATTATGGATTCATTCTGAAGGCAGAGAACAAGATTGAAGAAAGCATTCCCTATTTGAAGGTAAAATTTACATTAGGACTTTTATCTTTTTCTATTTGAGAAAGCAAAAAGCATTTGCTGCCGAAAGGAGGGCAATTGGGATGTCATGTACTGTATAGGATTAGGGGTGAAGTATTTAACAATAGAGCTTTCTCAAAGACCATATTTCCAGATTCTGGGTTTCCAGTAAGTCATATAATGTTTTTTCTACCTACTCTGTTCAAAAGCTAATTCATATATCTCTTTTTGTGATGGTTTTTCTGATGTAATCCTCTATATAGTAAAATAATAGATTAGTACATGTTGAATTACGGGCAATAATCATTTTCAGTTGTAAACACTTGAGAAAGAAGCATCTTGTGTTGTATCTCCACCTCTAGAAATGCCTCTGGGCATAGCAGTTTAGCAGCTGAAAAGATCAGGGGGGAAAAGAATAGTAATTTCATAATCAGTGTGGAAATAAGAAAAGTAAGATACAGAATTATAGGAATCCCAAGGTTCATAAAGCTCAGCAGAAAAGAACTGTGTAAATCCAGTTATGGTAACAATGACTTCATTCTTTGAATTTAATTTCTTTAGCCAAAATGACACCATGTACATCAGAGGTATCAGCAATACTGTATAGGGAAAATCAAGATTTACCAAAATATGGGTGACAATGCAAATAAACATATAATAAGAGAAAAAACAGAACTTGAGTTATGAGAGTGAAATGTTGGAAGCAGAAAATTTGAAAATCATTATAGATATGCAAGTTAATAGCAGGGTGAAAAAGGAGAGAAAAGGGAATGGCTGGCTGGCTGGCACAATTTCTTGTAGAACTCAGTACAGTGATAACCTAAGGGATAAATTTAAAATGACTTAACAAGTAGTTGATGTGGTTTCCCTTTTTTTCTAGGAAGGTCTAGAATCAGGAGATCCTGGCACTGATGATGGCCGCTTTTACTTTCATTTGGGCGATGCCATGCAGCGAGTCGGAAACAAAGAGGTAGGGGGTCTACTGACTTCATCTGAAAAAGCAAACCACACCACAGCCACAGAGGGTAGGGGTAACTTAGTCCCAATGGCCAGGAACCTGAAAAAAGAGGATGAATATCCCTATCATGCTGTAGAAGAGGTACTTTGCTGTCTCTTCAATTGTATATTTTGGTCAACACTCAGAGCTTAATTAGAGGTAATATTATTCATAGCTTTAACACTGCAGTGGCTGTGCTGTACCTATAAAAAAAAGTTTAACAAATGAATACATAGCTAGCTTGGATAAACCTCTGCCCAGTATTTATTCCTTATACTATAAATTTTGTTTTCTAATTATTAAAAGTTTCAGCTGACAGAGATGTAGTATTCCTTTCCTCCCTTCCTTTAAGTTACGGGTGCCAAATTTAATCACATCCTGTGATGTAGCGTGACGTATCATGACGTTTTTTGCCTTTGCAGAGCCGGGGTGGGCATGGCCTTCGCGTGATGTATCCGGCCTGCGGGCCCCCAGTTTGATGCCCCTGCTTTAAGTTATCCCCTCCCTCCTGATCAAGTTAAGTTTAGGCCAAGATTGAGCAAATAGCCATGTTTTTGGTGCTAAGACTAGTAAGGGGGGGAGAGGCAATGCTATTTCAGAAGACAGATGTTAAACATAGAAGGCCTTGTCTGAATCCTGCTAAATAACATTGCTTAATCAATGGGATCCCCACACAAGTCAGTTCTTTCAGAATGTTGTAGATGGGCAGAAACCATAGGAGACAGATGTTCCTTCAAATAATCTACCCCGTGCCATATAAGGCTTTAAAGGTGACAACTAGCCTTATTGCACCTAGAATCCAATTGGCAACCAGTACAAACCACAAAGCATAGGCATTATATAAACATAACATGGCCTGCACATTACGGTTTGTTCCATTAGATTTTGGACCAACTGCACCTGGTTTTCAGGGAAAGCTCTATGTAATTTGCAGTCCAACCACAAGGTGATTAAGGTATGAATGACTATTAATCCAGAAAAGGGCACCCTTGATGTGCAAGAGAATCTACAGTATGCAAAGGTCTTCCTGGCCACCTGCTGCAGTGTGCTGTTCAAAGAAGTGTGAGCTCAGAAGGACCTGCAGATTGCATGCCAGACTCAACCAGGATTCTGCAATTCCATTAAAACCCAAAGAGGAAAGATCTTTCATATCTGGGCCCAAACATGCACAGTTACTCAGTCTTACTGAGTTTGTTCCTTTTCATGCAAATCCTCAGAGCCACCAAGCACTAGGATTTGACTTCAACAGCATCATTTGGCCAGCCCATGACTGAGAAATACTATTGAGTATCATTGATATACTGAGGATATCTGCCCCCAAAATGATGGATGATCTGACTCAGGTCATCTTATGAAGATGTTAAATGATGGGAGAAGAGTATTTATCCCTGAGGCTTCCCACAAATCAGTAGCATCTGGCTCAAATTATCTCCTGTTATGAACACTGACAAATCAGGCAATCAAGCTCTGTTGATTTGGTATATTCATTAATTTTCAGTGTGGTTTATATTGTATATGTTATTCAATGGATACTCTAGTTTGGAACAAAAATAGGGTTCATGAAAAATGATCTTCCTTGGGCAAAACATCTAAATTTGTCACTGTGAGTCAGTTCTGAATGAACAGAAAAAAAATCCTGAATATGTTCAAATTCAAGATTTAATCAAAGAAACAAATCAGTACACAAGCATTTGTAATCCCCATCACTGAAGATACATGTTCATACCTAAGTTTGCAGTCAGGACTAAAAATTAAGCTATTGATGTTTTGAAAGTTTACTTCCAAATGAGTATTTTACATAACTGGATAAAGGTTTTAAATGCATGGAATTAGTTAAACTGCTCTTAGCTATATAATGCCAAAATGGATACAAGCATTCTTAACCGCAGTTGTTGGAATTGTATGCTTCTGGTCTGACCCTCTACTCCAATCTTACCATATGAATAAGGAAGTCTGTAAAATAGTTTTAAATGCTTCTGGACAAATATGCTAGCAACGCCCTAGACAATATAGAACCCTATACCATAAGGATTCTGAATCCTATGCTTTAAAAAAAATAATGTAATTCACCTTCAAATTGCCCTGGTAAATTCAAGGAGATCAGCAGTAATAGAGATGAAGTGAAGCATAAATCTTGTCTCCCCTTCCATAATTATAATTAAGATGGAGTTTAAATTCAATAAAAATTGGCATAAGAAATAAGCTCCTCCTTATTCAATAGGTGATGTAAGATGAGGCTTTTCAGAGCCCTTTGCAGTGTCTGAAAGAGAGAAGCAGAGTTTTTCCTTTCACGCTTGACATTTCAGTTAAAACCACATGAAGGAGTTCTTACATTTGATGCCAGTCCAGATAACTGCTATTCATTCTTTTGGTTCTGACAACATTATTCAGAACAGAGTATTGCTTGTCTTTGTTTCGCCAGAAGAGGAGGCATAAAGGATATAGAGAGCCCTCAGAAACATTATGAAGCATAGGAAGTATGGATTGTTGCAAATAGGGAACATTGGGAAGATGTGGGTATAGATGGATTGAACAGGAGAATGAGAAAATCATCTAACTTTTCATTATTCTTTATTCCAAATAGAATTAGAGGCCACAGTGCAGGAAATTCTGTTTCCTCTTTTATTTCCTCCTGGTTACAGATCATCAGTGATAGACATACCAGTTCTTCTGGATTTTTTGAGTCCTGTGTTCCTTTGTTTCCAATGTATTTCTGCTGCTTCATGGGTAACAATAGCTTCTATATATGGTCATGGATTTATTATATCAATGCCTCAAAAGAAAAAGTTCACTCATTCCTAGTTGACTCATATAGTTATATAAAATACTCATTAAATATAATGACAGTTAAAGTGATATTATAAAATTTTGGGAATATGAACTGCAGTAATAATTTGGAACTAATTTTGTAAAAAATAATTTTTTTTCCCAGCCCAGGTTAACATTGCTTTCTTATAAATGACAATAATTTCAAAAATGGACTTAAAATGTATTGGATAAACTATACAATGGAGTAAATGTTTTTCTGTTCATTATCATTTCTGCTCATTATCATTAACATTATCATTTCAGTTTTAATAACTAATATTAATATTTTATTATTGTGCGAGAAATAAGTATCATTAGAAAGCCAGAAATAATGACTAGATTATTCTATTTCTTATTAACTTAATTTTTCAGTTGAAATGCAATAATTAAAAAATATGCTGTCAAATTTCAATCTTCTAGGCCTACAAGTGGTATGAACGTGGGTACCAACGAGGTCACTTTGCCTCTGTCTGGCAGCGTTCTCTATATAATGTCAAAGGCTTAAAAGCTCAGCCATGGTGGACAGCAAAGGAAACTGGTTACACAGAACTGATCAAGGTGCGTGATATTGTTCTTCCATAGAAACATTATACTAAGTTGATTTTAAAATTGCTGGATTTTAAAATTGCTGCTCTGTGTATTTTAGAATAAGCCCAATGAACATAATGGAACATACTTCTAAACAGAGTTGAATGAGTATGTCAGGTCTGGTGTCTATCTTGGTCCCAGTGTTTTTATTTCTATTTTTGTTTGCTCTAATTTAATTTATGCTTAATCTGTGATTTTTTTAAAAAAAAATCCTAATGTTGTGTGCATATTTCTCCTTGGGTGAATCTCCTTTCTATCTGCCTCCTGCATACACAACGTAAGCCGGGGGGGGGGGGGTGTCCTCTAAGACAGGGCTTTTCAACTGGTGGTACGCGTACTACTTGTGGTACATTAACGAGTGGCAGGTGGTACGCAGCCCTGCTAGCCAAGTGTAGTGGGGGAGGGAAAGAGCCAGCGCAGGCAAGGACTTACTGTGAGAGAGTCCTCTGGAGCTGCAGAGTGGCTGAGGCTGAGCCTCACCCCAGGCTCACTTCTGGCTCACCCTCCCCCATGAGAAAGGAGGAGGAGAGGGGCGGAGACAGGAGAAGCTATAAAAGAAGGCAGTTTGGGCGGGAGAGGGGAAAAAAAGAAGCAGCCTCCCAGGATGTGGAGTCAGCTCTAGCTGCAGAAGGGGAAGGAGGAGGGTGGGGGGAGGAGAGGAGAGGAGATCAAGGAATCCAAGCAGGCCAGCCATGAGCCGATCTACAACTTCTGTGGCAGCCACCTGTGCTGGCAGCAACAAACAGGCAAGAAATGCAGCAGGGGAGGGGTTGCCCTCCAGGAGGAATGAAGAAAGGTAGCATCAGCTGGAGGTAAGACACGGAGGGAGGGAGGGAGGGAGATGGAGTGGAAGGATTCTTATGTGCTTTTGTGACTTTGAAGTTCTGGGATTTGTGTAATGTGGACTTTGTGTTCTTAAGGAGTGTTTGGCAATTTCTATTTGGCTGATGGCTGATGTCTCATGTTAGCTTCTATTGTTCTGCTATTGTTAGCTGTAAGTTTTGCTGCAAGGGATTTTGAAGTATTTTTCTCCTGAATGGATTTTGCCTGTAGCATTCCTTTACTTATGAATGGAGCCATTTGGGGAGGCTGACTTAGCCGGCAGCCAATACTTACTACATTTTTTTTTCCTTAAGTGCCGGCTGCACTCATTAACTTTCCTTTCTAGCCAGTAGCTAATTCTTAAAGAGGAATGTGCCTTTTTAAGCCAGTTCCCTCAGCAGCTTCACTTTTCTGTGTCTGGAGGCTTTTCATTGTTTGATGAAAATATGGAAGAGGGAAAATATGGGGGGGTGTTCAAATTCTTCCTTCAGAAGGAGGTGGGCATGAGAAAGAAGGAGGGAGGGAGGGAAGGAAGGAAGTCCCACCTTAGCACTTGGCCACTAGCAGCCCTGCCATTGACTTTGCTTGTCAAAAGGTTGCAAAAAGGGATCATATGACTCTGGAACACTGTAATCATCATAAATGTGAATCAACTGCCAATCATCCAAATATAAATCACATGACCCTGGGCATGCTGCAATGGTCATAAGTGTGAAAAATGGTCATAAGTTATTTCAGTGCAATTGCAACTTTGAACAGGTTTTTTGGTTTTTTTGGTCATCAAGTTTTTGACACCTTGCTAGGTGGTACTCGAATATTGCCATAGCCTAAAAGTGGTACAGTCGGTGAAAAGGTTGAAAAGCCCTGCTCTAAGAAATGTGATTTGGATGTAACCCCTTATAAATCCAAACATAGAAGTAGTTTTTGGGTGAGGCTTTTCAGAAGTGGTTTGCCATTGCTTCCTTCTTAGAGCTAACAGAGAATAACTGGCCCAATATTAACCAGCTGACTTTGTGCCTAAGGCAGAAGTAGAACTCACAGTTTTACAGTTTGTGTGATGTCTTAATGATTATACCAAATTGGCTCTCTTCTGCTACATTGCCAAAGATATAAATAGAAAAGATTTTGATTTAGAATCTAGTTACATAGATTTGCACTAAAATGAGAACAGATTAATTTCTCACTACTGTATTTCTATTCCTGAATAATCATTCAAAATATAAGTCTGCCCCAGGCAAGTCTCCCTTATAACTGATAAAAAATTATTTTCTTTCTTCACTAGAAGTTAAATTATTTCTTTCTAGTTCAAATTGCTTTACAGCAATGTATTGAAAGGATTAGATTGCAGAAGTATGTTAAGTAGCAAATACAATGAATTGCATGCTCAGCCCTTGAATTGGACAGACAAAGATAGCTACGATAACTCAATAATTCACACTAATTACAAGGAGGCAAGCCTTTAATTGCTGAATGTTGTAATTAGTGGATAACAGACCAATCTATGTTTCCTCGTGATCTCATAACTCTTAAAGGTTTCAGTGGGACATTTAATTGCATATGGTAGGCAATATTAGATCAGCTGGATAAATGGAGAAATCAGGCTAGATTGAAAGAACTTGGCAATATGTATAGTTCTTGTGATAGATGAGAAAAGTATTTATGATTACTGCACTGCTGTTCCTTAATTTATTTGTTCTAGTATTAATCTTAACATTTAGAATATCATTTGGTGGAAGTTTTATTCTTGTTATATATCTAGGACAGGCTTACCTGGAACTGGTTCTCCCAACTGTATTAGTAACAAAACTATGCTCACATTATTTGGGAGAGAAATGATGATTAAAAACAAAATGATCTGATTTTCATGAGCAAGATGTATTTAAATGTTAGGAGAGAATTTTCTTTTATATTAGAAGTCCAGTTCCTTATTGTTTTTAGCTAATACTTTCAGCAGATTTCCTTGTGAAAAAAGTTAAGGAGAACTTAATTTGCATGTGCACATTAAATTCTATCTGTACGAGAATTGTGATTGTTTTTTAAAAAAAAATTCTTCCTATTACAGTCAATGCAGTGTTAAATAATAATGCTGGCTGCAGAAAAACAGATGTGTAGGAATGCTCAGAAATGTTAGAAAATAGTTGAATCAGGCAGGGTAGTGTTGAAGGAAAACAAGTCTGATCACCGCTAGCACCTCCATCATTTGACTCTGACTCATCTCTAGACTTATCCTCTTGCTTAGTCCTTCAGATGCTGCTTTCCCAATGAGCTCACTTTTGTATTTTTAAGTTTGACTGGATTTACGATCAGAGGATTTATTACAGCAGTAACTCAGATGTCTTGTGAGGCCAGAACAAATTCTGTCCGTCCAGCAGCATGAAAAATATCAGAGACAGAAATGCTTTTGTTTTTTGTCCTGAATGCTACTCACTGTGGTTCTCCAGCATCTCAATTTAGACCTCTTGGAATGTTGTTCATAAAAGAAAAAAAATCAAAGGCTCCTTTCTACTGTATCTCCCATTATAGGTTGCTGCATAATACACCATTCTATTTACAACTATTAGTTTATTTTATTTTAATGAAAATAGCAGAAGGGCTGACAGTTCTTTGAATTAAATAGAAAACTTTGATTTGGAAGTTTCAGTGCTTGGGTTTAATCATAGTTTGGCACCCAGATGATATCTAATATTATAAGCATGGCAAATTTAAAGATCGGAAATGAGGAAAGATAATTACACATTTTCATGTAGAAAAGGATGATAGGACAGAACCAATAGGCGTCTGCTTC
This sequence comes from Protobothrops mucrosquamatus, assembly GCF_001527695.2. Taxonomy (NCBI): domain Eukaryota; kingdom Metazoa; phylum Chordata; class Lepidosauria; order Squamata; family Viperidae; genus Protobothrops; species Protobothrops mucrosquamatus. The sequence goes on along the minus strand of NW_015387977.1, from coordinate 144,275 downwards.
AAAGCAGTAACCGACAGCTACTGTATGTGAATCTTCATTAATCATGTTTTGGAAAATTGCCTGGTATTCTGGTAAATTAATCTCTTGTAATTTAAGGGATATGTAAGCCTCCTGTTCTTTTCAGGAAATAGTTATAGAAACAAGTTATTTTTTGTAAGGATAATTGATTTGCATATCTAATATGGCTAGTGTGTTCTTAGGGTTGCAGATGTAATGATTTCTCTCTCCAGTAGCTACGTATCCATTTTTGTCTACTTGTACAAATATATAAAGACGTTTATTGGAAACTGAGATGCTGCATTTTCAACAACTATATGGAAAAGCCGGGCTTTGAATCTCCCTGCTATTTTATAAATACCTACACCCAACCTTTGAATCTTTGCAAAGAGTCAAAATCCTTTAGGGGGGAGCGGTATGGGGGGGGGGAAACCAGACCCTTTAAGAAGTCTGTTTCCTCTTCAACTTATTTTTCTTGCATAGGGTTAGGTGATTTATATTATAGATAGCTTTTAGATACCCATTCCAGGTGTTTCACATGACAAAAAAAGTATGCATACACAAACAAACATAAAACACAAGGGGATAATTCTCACAAAGACAAAAAAAAATCAGTTCAACAAGAAAGCCTTCCATCTGTCTTCCTGAGGACAGTGGTTGAGTATGACCAGGTATTCAATTTGATTAATGAAATACAACCCCAGCCCCCTTCTGCACTAGTCTCCTCTGTATATAATTGCCTATGACTGTTTGAAATGCTCTTAAGCATCTCCATCTCCTGTCACAGATTTATGTTAAAATTTCTCAGGTAGGTAGATTGACTTTCATTCATGTGTTCAAGCAGAGCTTGGAAGGTCCTCTGCTAGAGATGCTTCTGTCTGGATTTCTGCAAGAAGCAGAAGGTAGAAAGTCAAAACTTTCTATTCTATAATTCTCCCAATTCTATAATTCTATGAGAAAATAATGGGGTTGTGCATGAGCAGAAATATTCAGATATTCTGAGTTTTAAAAGCAATCAGGGAGCTTTTTTTTTAAAAGAAAATGTGTATTCTAGTTTTACTACAAGTATGAAAGATAAGATAAAAAGTATGGCTTTGTCTAGTTTATGCAGACTGGGGAGTTTACTTTCTATCACACTGTTTAGTCCTCTCACTATTACTTTTTATCAACCTCACAATAAAATAACTCTAGGCACCTTATAATAAAAAGAATTATAAAATCAATTAAAAACAATTAAAAATTAACAATGTTTTACAATTATTATAATTATCATTTTTACGGGCATATTTAGAAACAACGTATTGGGTCACAGCCAATGTTTATGTTCAAAAGATATTTATGAAGCCTAAGTATAATCTGAAATCTAGAATTTAGTTTAAGTTGCACCTTAAATTATTTTTAAAAATTAAATGTTTTAGAACCTGGTAACCGCTAAGGGAGATGTTTACAGAAACACTGGTACCTATTGTGCCAGATCTAGCTTATATGTGCAAACTATATGAAAAAAGAAATATATAAGTAACATACTTGGACTATAACAATAAAATAATACAGTGATTGAATACTATAATTCAGTGGTTAAAACAATTTACTCTTTAAGCAACACTGGCAACTGATTTTATCTAGCCATGGTGGTGCAGTGGTTAGAATGCGGTATTGCAGGAGTTTGATTCTGAACGACTCAAGGTTGACTCAGCCTTCCATCCTTCCAAGGTCGGTAAAATGAGGACCCAGATTGTTGGGGGCAATATTCTGACTCTGTAAACAGCTTAAAAGGGGCTGTAAAGCACTATGAAGCAGTATATAAGTCTAAGTGTTATTGCTATTTCTACTGCTTTGTGTGAATAACAGCAAAAGCTCCTGCTGCAGCAAATATCTATTTTGGCTTAATTGACATTATATGTCGGGTGCCTAAAACAGATAATACAACTGGAAGGTTGCCTAAGGAATCAATAAACAAAGTTGTGGAATCATTAGAAAAGAGTATTGTAACTATCATATTTTGCATGTTACTTATTACAATTTTGAACAAAAAACAATTCTAATTAGGAGCATTGTTTTTGCTACAAGCAAAATATGCCAAAACAGAATAACAACAAGCTTAATAAAGATGATGTTTTAATTAATTTTGAAAAGGCTTCATTCTTCTACTTCAGTTATTTTTAATGCCAAAAAATGTAGGCAAGTTTGTTGTTCGCGCAATCTAAATTTGCAAGTGTATCACTTCATCATTTGCAGTTTTGCAAAAAAGCAACATCAATCTTTTCAATTTTGCAGCATCAAAACTTTATTTTCTAACTTTATATAGTATGTAAAATGCTACTCATAATCAAATACAATCCACACAATAAGAAATCTTTATCTGAGAAATATGTCTCATATTGAAAGAATATGAGATAAAAGATAAGATAAAAGATAAAGATAAAAGAATCTAAACTATTTCATTTGTACCATTTTCATAACTAGTAATTATTTTTCTTTCTGATCCTAGGGCATGTTTTTAAAAGGTAGGGATGAAATTAGTCCCCATGTCCTTTATCTTTCTGTCCAATATGCTGACTTTTTGGTGTCAGTAGCACCATGAGTGGATTGTGTCATTTGTTCCAACAAGTCAATAATTAGTAATAGCTATTGATGGATTTAAACAGTCAGCATGTTTAAACACATGGAAAGACTAAATCATAATCAGTGGTACCTGGCTCAATAGTAGTAATAGAATAACAGAGTTGGAAGGGATCTTGGAGGTCTTCTAGTCCAATCCCCTGCTCAAGGAGACCCTATACCATTTCAGACAAATGGCTGTCCAATCTCTTCTTAAAAACTTTCAGGATTGGAGCATTCACAACTTCTGTAGCCAAGTTGTTCTACTAATTAATTGTTCTGTCAGGAAATTTCTTCTGAGTTCTAGATGGTTCTCTCGATTAGTTCCCATCCATTGATTCTTGTTTTGCCTTTTTTGCTTTTCCCTCTTCTTTGTGGTAGCCCTTAGATATGGGAACATTGCTATCATATCACTCTGAGTCCTTCTTTTCACTCTGATTAAACTAGACAAAGCCAATTCCTGTAACTATTGTTCATATGTTTTAGCCTCCAGTCTCCTAATAATCTTTGTTACAGCCTAGGACTGTGTTGGGTTTTTTGGTACACTGCTGGCTCATATTTAAGTGATTGTTCACTAGGACTCTGAGATCCGTCTCACAGTTTCTACTATTGAGCCAAGTACCACTCATTATGATTAAGTCTGTTCATGCAGTTCATGATCTCATCCACAGTCATACTTGGTCATGTATTTGATGCTATAAATGAACTTCTTCACCTTTTAGCAACAATATAGTAGATTTGAAGAAGTCCTTCTTTGGAGACAACAGTTTTGGTTGTTTAAAGACAATGCTAGCTATAAAGAAATCACTAGATTGGCATAATTTAGTATGTCAGGCTCCTGCTTCAGGCTCATGTTAAGTATATTTATTTTGTTTTATCAGTTTCCTAATCCATAAAATCCAACTACATTTTCCTTTTTCATGTTTCCAAGTTTGGCATTCCAATCACCAATCACAATCTGCACATCTTGCATGCATGTTCTGTTGATTTCAAATTGGACTTGATCATAAAGTCCAATCTTTTTCTTCTGCATCAGTGGTTAAAACATAAATTTGAATGATTATCATATTATTGGATTGCGCACCAAGTAACTCCTTCCTTAGGTAAATCAAAAGCAAATAAAAGTGAAAGCCATTCTGGTAAGTATTTGATATTATTGGAATAGTTATGATACAAAAGTAATTGAAAATGAGAAACTCTGGGAGGCTTTGTGACATATGAGCCTATATTTATTTTTGAGGAGAATTAGTTAAAAGAATATGCAATGTACGTGATGTTTTGTCCTGTTAGTCCTTAGAAAAAAACTGGAAGGTGATCCGGGATGAAGGACTTGCTGTAATGGATCGAAGCAAGGGCCTCTTTCTTCCAGAAGATGAAAATTTACGAGAAAAGGGTGACTGGAGCCAGTTTACTCTGTGGCAGCAAGGTACACAACTCATTACTTTTCTTGTCTCTTCCATTGTTCCCTTTCCATGCTAACAAAACAAAACAACTGAAATGTTAAAGGGAAAATATGTGTTGTGATGTTAAAGATCAGGATTATGAACATTGAAGTGCCGGCCCTATTTTTTCTGGGAGGGAAAGATGCTCTTCATGGATCCATGCTGCTCTTACCATTATTACTAGACTTGAGCAAAAACTCTTTTTTTCATTTTTACTATTATTTCATATTCAATTTAAAGAAATGTTTTTATTTCTTCCCCAAAGAGGACAATATCATTGAAATCCTCATGAAAGGAGAGTAGGGTTTTTACATTTAATTAACTGCAAATTGACTCAGAGCATATGAATTACTATTTTTATTATTCTTAGCATAGTTATTCTTACATAGGGAATATCTGAGATAAATAACAAACAATAAATATTTACAATTTCATAAAAGAAACTCAGTTGGACCATAAGAAAGGTTGAGCACAAAAGAATTGAGGCCTTTGAACTATGGTGCTGGAGAAGACTCCTGTGAGTCCCCTGGACTGCAAGGCGATCAAACCGGTCAGTCCTAGAGGAGATCAACCCTGACTGCTCTTTAGAAGGCCAGATCCTGAAGTTGAAATTCAAGTACTTTGGCCACCTAATGAGAAGGAAGGACTCACTGGAGAAGAGCCTAATGCTGGGAAAGATTGAGGGCAATAGAAGAAGGAGACGACAGAGAATGAGGTGGCTGGATGGAGTCACTGAAGCAGTAGGTGTGAGCTTAAATGGACTCCAGAAGATGGTAGAGGACAGGAAGGCCTGGAGGAACATTGTCCATGGGGTCACGATGGGTTGGACACGACTTCGCAACTAACAACAACAACAAAAAGAAACTCAGAACTAAGCATGCTTTCAATCACTGTCAACAAAATTAGGACAATAATAAAAAAGGTTACAAAATATGTTTAAGCTGATATAAAAAAAATCAGGAAAATTTAGAGCTACGGTAACATGGATGGAGTCCAGCAATCCTATATACTTATGTCATAATTTAGTGATTCCCAAGCAGTGGCAATGTGTGTGGGATGGTTTCACATACACAATCTAATCCAGCACATGCACAAATGGAGTTTTGCGCGCTCGCCTGCCGCTTGCACGGCCCAGTTGCCACTAGGACACAGAATGGTACTAGTCCACAGACCAGGGATTGGGGGCCGCTGTCATAAATATAATGTAATTTTAATTTGATTATAGTGTCTACCAGCTATGTAAGGCAGAAATACTTAATCATGCAAGAAATGAAATAGAGGCAATTAAATTAAATGTATTAAAAGATGGGAAAAAGTTGAAAAGACTATACTGAGTTCTCTTACAAATAGGATTATAAAATTATCAAAACTTTTGCAGAGAAAGATAATTTATTCAGGAATTAACTTCTCTAGAGAGGTTTATAGTAATAAACCAAGCCAAATAAGAAGTATAAGATACTGATGAAGTATCTGTTGAATTTTTTAAAGCTGCAGAAGGGAGTTAAACTGTACATAGCTACATCTCAACAAATATGGAAAAAAGATTGTATGGCCTAGAGATTACAAAATAATGCATATAGCTATACTCAAGAAGGAAAATGCAGGAGAATGTCAATAAACTAATTTCTCACACAAGGAAAGTTTGGGCTAAGTTCTTACAAACAGAAATGGAGCAGTATATGGAGTGAATTTCAAAAGCAGGTAAGTTTCAAAAAATGCAAAGGGTCAGGTAAGTTAACATATGGTTAATAATTCAAGAGAATAAAAGAAATAGATTTGCATTTGCTTCTTTATAATATATCTGTCAATGTTATAATACACATGAATAGGACAGTAACTCATGGAAATAAAACACTAGATACTCTGGAATTGAACAGGGACAATGATGAAATTTTATAAAATAAAACAAAAGCTAAAAAGAAAACCACTATTAATAAATTAAAACAGAAATAAAAATGTTCTTCATATATGTGTATGTCTCAGTAAATGCAAATAAATTAGAAAAGTTCAGCAAAATAAAATCAATAATGCAATACTATTACCCCATTCTTGGCAATAATATAAAAATGTTTCCAATTACACAAGTATATAAACATACAACTCTGTTCTAAAGGTTAAACAAACATATGTAACATTTCCCATGATGAGCCACTGATTAAAAAGCAATAATATAACCCACTGAGTGCTATAAAATGATATTTAAAGCAAAGATGCACTCAAACTAAATAATGGCTCATTAATTACACAAAGAGAGGAACAATTCATGTACAGCATGTATGTAATTTCTGGAAATGGAGTACAAAGATTGTTTGAGAATAACCCTACAAATAATAAAATATTTTTTAAAAATTATACTGCCAAACTCTAAATGTTAAAAATAAATAATATATCTATTATCTAAGTATTGAATGACAAAATGATCATAGTAATTGTTAAGCTGAGGTCTTCATTAACACCTTTAGAGACCAAACATTTTAATCTTAATATCCATCATGTGTAAAGAAGAACTTTAGTCTGTATATACTGATGTGGACGCAAAAGGAAGGCCAAAAGGAAAAGTCTGAAATAGTGTGCAGATACAATATTTAACTAAAGGAGTCTTTGTGTGTTTATGTCTATTGCCACTTTTTTAATTGTTTAGTGGCTTTGCCTACATAAAGTAAATTGGCATGGATGCTTGGTAATATTTTACTGGTTACAGTTATAATATACGTTCTGCTCTACATGTTAATTAATACTTTGAGTTTCAAAATATAACTGCAAGAAATATACTGCCCACAATGAAAGACCTTATGAAGGGACTCTAAAACAGAAATGGACTATTACACTTTGAGCAATATATCACATTTCAGAAGTGAAATACTGCAAGCATAAGTTCTCATAGATATGGATTGACATCCAGGAATTTCCTAAGCTCAAAAATCAATAACTGAAAATAATTGAGAGGCTGAAACCCTAATATTCTGAAGTATGCAGATAACCTAATTTTGTTAAATAAAAGCAAAGGAGACATCAAAGCCTTTGTCTTACATTATGAATGGAAAAATGGAAAATGAGAAATCTGGGTTAATATTAAATATTAGGGAGAAACAGAATGTCAAGTGGCATAATTAATGAAGAAGTCAAAAAGATAGATAATTTATTTAAAAAGATAAGATTAAAAAAATGAAACATGTTCAGGAAAAGTATAATCTAGTCCTAGAAAGGATGACAATGACAAACAAAATAATGAAAAATAAGGATTCTTATAATGCAATAAAGATCAGAATACTTAAAATAGTGGTCTTTCCAGCTATGCCAATGATTAGCTGTGAAAGTTAGGCACTGAGAAAGAAGATAATGTTTAAATTATTGATGAGAAGAAGATTAATAAGAATATCGTAGGCTCCAAAAATATCCAGTTATGGACCAAATAAAGGCTCAGTGTTCCCTTGAGATTAGGAAGAAGAAATTCACATACTATAGATATGTGATACAAGCAAGGCTGTTCTTGGCAAAGCTGAGAAAGAAGACAGTAATAAGGTGGATGGTTGAGATCAAAAGAACATAGAATTGGGGGACTTCCGGTGGCAGGCGACTTCGTCGGTCGCAGCTGTTTGCTGCCTCCCGCCTGTTTCGCGTAAAAGCCGGTTTGACAGCCAGCACCAGCTGTCAAACGGCTTGATACCTTTCCCCTGGGCATAAGGGGATAGGTGAGCTGCCCGGGGTAGGAGTTGAGTTCCCGAGTCGTCCTATATGGACGATGTAGGTGAG
>NW_015387977.1:111269-135115 GCF_001527695.2 Protobothrops mucrosquamatus | reverse complement strand
GAGTTATTTAGTGGGTGAAATATAGCATATTATATTCCTCTTTCCTTACTAAACATCAGAGCAGCCAGTGGGTAAGCTAATAAAATATGCATAATAAAACAAATGTAATGATTTGAACTCTTTATTGTTCTTCATGTAAAAGAGGAGAGCTATTACCAAAACTCCTCCTTCCAAGAAGAGTTCCATGACCTTGGAGGATCCTAAACATGTGAAACAAAGATTTTAATGGGAAGAGGAAAATGGGAACATTTTTTCCATGTATGCAAACTCATTCCTATTCACAGAACAAAAGTTAGGTTCCAACTACATTCATAGCACATTATACCTACAGAAAAAAAGAGAGAATAAAAACATCAACTAACTAAATCTAGTGAAAAAAACATATTCATTTTGAGAAAACAAAACTGTAATTGATCTATTTTGAGATTGTGGAGGAATTCTGGCTTTGGGGGGGAATGAACATCGGGGCACTTAATGTTAAAACTGTGACACTTTAAATGATTGAGAAGAATTATATCAGACTGCCCACAAATACAAGAACAGCACCCCTATTCCTGAAGAAGAATGTCTTCTTTTTCAGGCTTTCATCCAAGCCTGAAGAAAAATGTTACTACATTAAGAAGATAATTCTTAATTATTCCTAATTGTTTTTGAAGTGTGCATGACCATACTTAATATAAGCTAAACAGGTAAAAGCCTGATCATTGCCTGGCTGGAAATCTGTTCATGAGCCACATGTAAATTATTTTAGCTCTTAGAAAGACTCACATAAAAGGAAAGTTTCTTTTTTTCAACTTTTTATCAAAGTCTAAGTAAAATAAAGAGTTCCACTTGAAACTGGTAGTGGATTCTTGGTTTCATGTTTGAAGGGGAGAGGCAAGGGAGTGAGAAAGAGGACAAGACTGAATGACTTCAGGGCACTTCCCAGAATTATTTCTGTGTTTTGAGCATGCAACTTTATGTAGCTTTAAAAAGATTTAAAAGGTGCTCTAGTTTTTTCTTTTTTAGGAAATCCTCATTTCTGTATTTATCTGCAAGGTATAGTTTTGCATTTCTCTTATGTAGAAAGCTTATACTTGCTTATATAGAAAGCTAGCAAAGAAGAGATATGTTCTTCTTACAAGTGAGATGCAATTTTGTCATTTATGATTAGAATGAGGCAATATATACCTATCAGGGTAATGTAAAAATGGAATGCTGTATTAAAACGTATTTTGGTGCTAGAAAATAATAAAATTGCTTTTGCTTCTGTAGCTCTCTATCTACAAAAACTTTCTTTCAGTTGGTCATTATACTCAGTTTAGAAAATTAATGTTCTGCAAATCATGAGCCCATCACCACTATTATAAAAAGACACAGAATTTCACTTATATTTTTACGAAATCTTTCTTTGGATTTCCTTAGGGAACTAAACATCATTCTCTTTCACAACACCAACCAAGACATATTAGGCGGTAAGAGACACCATGGAAGGGAGAGCATAATTGGGCCAAAGTTACTCAGGGAACTTTGTTCTTATGCATTTTTGACCCTATAACTAGATTTTATGCAATATCCAAATAGCTCTATAATGCTTCCCTCTCAATTCAATAAAAGCTGGAGTATGTGAGGAGTATGCAATGATTTTTTCTGGGATCAGTGAAGATTTATTATGAAATATCCATAGATATCACAAAATATCATATAAAATAGTAGACAGCCTAGTGTTAAATCTGTGCCATTTATTCCCAAAGCAAAATTATTTTCAAAGAAAAAAGTTATCCACCCCTCTTTTAGATGGATACTAATTGTAATAATTGGGAGTTATGAATTACATTCTACATAAAAAGTAATACAAAAGTATTCCACTTCTATAATTAGGTATGAAGACCAATTCAATTAGAGTTAATCACCACTGGATTTTCGGATGATTACACTTCTAAATCTCTTTCAAGCGCCTACTGAGTTGACATTTTCAAAGTCCTGTATGACTATACTTAGATTTGGGGGTGTGAAATTCGAATTACTTATGTTTAAACTATATTTTTCATGTTTCGCTCTAGGAAGAAAAAATGAGAATGCCTGCAACAGTGTTCCAAAAACATGTGCCTTATTAGAACATTTCTCAGATGCCACTGGATGCCGAAGAGGGCAGGTACTGTCTGGTTTGTAGAACAAGTCCTTAGATAGATATGAAGAGGTATCTATGTATAGTGGGCAACTATCCAACTTCAAAGGGCAAAGTGTGATTCAGAGGACATGTGGGCCTGCAAACAGCACCTGTTCTGAACATCTTAAAGCAAACGGGTCTTTTCCTGGGATTGCATATTCACTGCAGAAGGCAGCCAAGTGAGCTGAGGAGCGTCAGCTGCTTTTAGCAGCTGCATTTGCAGCCATGTGTGCTCTGAATCACATGCTGCCCTTCAAATCCACACACACACACACACACACACACACACACACACCGCTGTCCAAGATTAGATTGATCCTAATGCTGCTGGTCTTAAAGACATGGTTTTGTCATCAAGCTTCAGGATCCAGATGTGTCACAGAACCTATTACGTTGATTTGTTGTTGGTGGTTTTATTTTTACTCAGCTGCTGATTACACGAGGCGGGGGGGGGGGTTGGGTTACTATTATATGTTTTATGGCACTTTCAGCTGTTGTTAGCTACCCAGAATCATGGTTTTGAGATGGGTGACCATACAAATTGAATAAATAAATAATTTAAAGTTCTCTTTACAGTCCTTATACTGTATATATTGGAAGGAGGGGCAGGAGTAGATGTAGATGTATATTTGTAAGTATGACTTACAAAAATATTAAGAACATGATAATTAATTACTAATTGGTTCTGTCTGGAGACAAATGCTAAAATGAAGTCTCTGCCTTTCCAGTTTACCTTTGCTGAATGTTTATGAGTGAGTCAGCATGATATTTGTTATAACAAATGATGCAATGATGTATTTTTCTACAGTCTAGGATTGAAAATAGGACTGTAATTGTTTGTCACAGTTGTCAATAGGTACAATTGATAGAGAAGGAGATACAACTAATTTTGGAGATGCAAATCTTTACATTATGCATAGCATGGCTAAAATCAAGTTTATTTCAAATAGGATTATACTAACATAATTATAAAAAATGTGCTGACCATAAACTGATTTGATTGAATTACTTTCTGATCTGCTTCTGGAATTGTGTTTAATGCCAACAATATGATTCAGCTTCAGAAATCAGTTAACAAATTGTTTAATCATGTACAACAGGTAATAACACTTAAATATCCTCAATTGAGGTTAAAAAAATACTAAGTAGAGTTGGCCTTCATTTGTACTTGGAGGGAGATCACAAGACAATTCCAGCTGTTGGTTAGACTAGAAAAAAATAGAGGCAAATCATTTTCTATATTGCTGCTGTGAAATCACCTAGAATCAAGTCTGATTGGAAATTGTCTTGACCTTTTAATGTATAATCACTAATTATAGTTTGCAATTTGAAATTAAAACTTCTTGTTAGTTATATGAGAGGAGTGGAGAAAATTAAGACATTTATGTCTCTCTCAACTGTGATTAATACATGCAAATAAAGCCATTAGTATATATATATACTGTATATTTACATCCTTATTTTTAAAGTGAAAATATAATCCACAATAGATATTCATTGACATATATATAAAAACATATAATGTATGTATGATAATTAAATAGAATTAGAATAGTTCTAGGAGACTCAATTTTAATTAAGATGCTATTGTGTAGTATGAGGAGCTGAAATTAATTTTCATCCATAATGCTGTTCACCAGTAAATTACTTAAAAACTGCAGGTAGGGATCCTAACATAAACTTTGATCATTTTGGTTGGATTCAACTAGATATAGTATATTTCTAGAAGGTTGACATAATTGACATGAGTTTTTTAAAATCAACTGTACATCTTTTTGCAGATCAAGTATTCTGTCATGCACCCAGGGACTCATGTCTGGCCTCACACAGGGCCCACTAACTGTAGGCTGAGGATGCATTTAGGCTTGGTCATTCCTAAAGAAGGCTGCAGGATACGGTGTGCTCAAGAAACCAGGTATCTTTTCCACTCCTCACAACATTTTTTCTAGAGTGTCACGAGCTAGGATACTAAGAAATGGTATGGAAGGCAAGAGAAGCATCTCCATTGTAAGCTAAGCTAGCAAAGAACCATCATAGAGAGTAGTAAGACATATTGCTTAGAACCCTGCATATCTCCACCTAATTGGAGCTATATATTATGGTATCTGTACTTAACAATATCTACACAGGGATTGAATTTGGCATCATCCAAGTCCCTACTTCATCTAGTATCATATGATTTTGAGGGTCTTATCAATAAAAACAATTTGATGTAGCAAAGTGAAGCACAGCGTTTAGCCTTTTAACTGTTTATAACAAAGCTATGGTATGTGGCTGCAATCCAAACTTTTCTTTGCATGGATGCCCACTGATCGCTCCTCCCCTCCTTTATAAAAGGTGAAATTGAGTTGGGAAGGTAAAGAGTATCCTAAGAAGCTGTGATGATGACACTGTGAAAAGTAGGGGGATCCATAGCTAGCAGGTCAAAAAAGTCAATATGTCAGCTGCAAAAGTGTGATCAGAGCCCTGCTCCTTTGTAAGTGCAGTGTACAGTTGCAATGAATGTAAAAAAGAGAGTAGAATTTCAATCACACAATTGCAGCTAGCTTCTTGACTGTTTTGACATGCGTGCATATGCATGGATCACACAGTTTACTTCCTGGTAAATCGGAATTATATGATTGGTCAAATTGTGAGAACGCCAATATTAGGTTCTCCAAATTCCTGGTGTCTAGTGGCACAGAACAAAAAAAACCCTCTCCTTTTTGGGTTACTGTTCTTAATTCATGACTAAAAGCCAGCCCAAGAAATGAGAGGTAATATTTATGGCAGTGCAGTGTCACTTAACAGCTGAAACATCTCTCATTTCATCTCTACATAATGTGAATGAGTTGAAATCTTTGTAGTGTACCTTACAATTTTGTCTTGCCTAGTCTTGATTGGTTGTTTCAGCTCACTATTCTCACTATAATATCTGTTTGAATGTTCAGCAACTTCAAAAATGGTTGTATTATTTCACACGGTATTATAGTTCCTTCCTTCTTCTCATGTGCATTTCCCACATTGCCTTTATTTCCTTACCTATTATTCCATAGTGCTTCAGTAGATGAGACTTGTGGACCACAGTTTGAAAATCTTTGCACATTTGGAAGTGGAAAAAAAATTCCAAGGAATAAGACATAGTATCAAACACTATTTCAGATTTTTTTTTCCTTGGGAGAAATAGTACACATAGTACATTTTTCTGTGAAAGCCTCTGGGTCAGTATAAGCAGCTTGGCTTCCATCAAGGTTATCAGTTTTTCACCTGGTGGAATGAAAGAAATAATAACTACAGGTAATCCTCAACGTACAACCACAGTTGTGACTGGAACATCTGTTTCGAAGTGAGGCAGTTGTTAAGTGAGTCATATTTGATTTTATGATCTTTTTGCCATGCCTGTTAAGTGAATCACTCTGGTTGTTAAGTGAATTACATGGTCATTAAGAATATCCAACTTCCCCCATTGACTTTGCTCATTGGAAGCCGGATGGGAAGGTGAATGGCAGTAATGTGAGCCCAGGATTATGTAACTGTAATAAATATACGTTGGTTACCAAGTGCCCAAATTTTAATCATGCAACCATGGAGACACTGCGGCACTTGTTAAGTGTGAGGTCAGAAGTCAGTTTTTTTTCAGTGCTATCATAGGTTCAAACAATCACTAAACAAATGGTTGTAAGTAAAAAAAATACCTGTATAGATAAACCTGGTGACTTTAATCAGCTAGATTTTGCATCTAGAATGTAGATACAATTGGAAAAGTTTTGAGTTCTCATAGGCAGCAGGTAAAATATAATTTGTTTTCTCTTTCAGATTCTGGGAAGAAGGGAAGATTCTCATATTTGATGATTCTTTTGAACATGAAGTGTGGCAGGATGCTGATGCTTATCGGCTGATATTCATTGTGGATGTCTGGCATCCAGAGTTAACATCACAACAGCGACGCACCTTACCAGCTATTTAAGTGGGCTTGAGCTTTTGAGCTTCACATTGTGTGCTGAGAAGGACAACAAAAATAAAATGGAACTGTATCAAGAATGTGTAAGGATTTTAAGGCATCCTGTTCTGTGTACCACGCCCCATTACAGCACTGATCTGAATGCTCTGTATTCATGCTGCAAGTTGGAATTCTATGCTTTTATCAGCCAAAGAACATCCTGTGCTACGTTTTTGAAAGAAAACTTGTGCCAGACTTTTTTTTAATATGTATTTTGGAACTCCTTGACGTAAAAGCCACCTTCAAAAGCCTGAATGTAATAATAAGGAATGCAGACTTCCAGACACTATTATTGTGCAATTTCTGATCATTATGAGAAGGTTATTCAGAAACAGTATTCAGTGGATTGTGTCCTCAAGCGCTACATCCAGCTCTCCCGTAATAAAAGCAACCATAAGAACTTATAGAACAGTATGAACATTTATTATTGTTATCTTTTATAATTCTACTTCAGTTTTGTCCAGTGGATTTATAGGGTGAGCTGTAGATAAGATGAACAGGTGGTTTTGTATCTTATTTTTGATAGATAATGACATTTTTCCATCAGATACAGTATATGGATACTTTTTCTGTTCTCTTTGAACCACTTTCCTTTCGTAATTTTCTTTTAGTTCCCTTTTTATATTAATTTAGAAACAATGGAGCCTTATAACAGCAGCAATCTATTTTACCAAGGGTGACTTTTTTCTTCCAAGTCAAGGATGAATAAACATTTCCTTTGTACAATTCTAGATAAGAGCAAATTTTACCCAACTTTGATATTTGTGTTTATTTCTAATTTTTTATAATATAAAAACATATTTTAAGCTTTGGTGAAGTAGTTAGAGGCTTTGAGCTACAATTTTTGTCACCAACATTTTGATGCAGTTTTTTTTTTAAAAAAACAAACCAACTTTTTAATGCAGTTAATCTAAAGCCTGAATAAGAAATAATTAATATTCAGAGCCAGTTTGTAACATTTTGTTCTCAATTACAGCCAATTTCATATCCTACATGAAAGTAAGACAGAAAAAATAACGTATAAATATAGTTCTGTCATACTTCTGTTAAGTGATATCTACATGGTTTTCCCATTAATGAATGGTCATGGTTTTTTTTTAATGATTCATTTTCATTCAATCTATCAGTGCCAACTTTTGAACCTGTTCTGTCTTTTTTGGAGCCACTATACAATTTTTACATTCCTATTTGATTTAGTAAAATAGCTCTATGATGCAATAAACAGCGTTGCATAGATGTTTCAGATTATGTTCACTAAGACTAGTTATAAGCAATTAATTGCTCATTGCCAAAAGGTGCCGGATTGGTGTAATTTTATGCACAGAAATGTGCCAAGGTACACATTCCAAATATAGGTCTTCAAAATCCAACATGTGCTCCTGGAAATTTGAGCAAAATACAGCATTTCATAGATTGAATAATCTCTTAATCCGCCGTGATTGTTGTTTGTTATTTGCAATGGCAAAAGTTGTGAACTGAGGGTTGGAAACATTTTAAGGAGTACCAGTGTTGAAATAATATATATTGTCTGAGGCTTGATATTCATGCTCAGACTTTTCAATACTAAAAATGTATAAATCAATTTTCCAGGTGCCTCTTTTTCTTATCACAGGCACAAGGACTACAATACTTCTTCTTTTTAATTATTTATAGAAAATTGTTATAGAAAATTATATTGTTTGACTTCTCTCAGAAATATTCTTGTGTCTCTGGCATCTCTGGCAAACAAATAGTATATCTATTGTAGAACTGGTAGCAGCCGAACAATAGTGTACCTGTTTCTTTGGAATGCCTGTAAAAGTATGCAAGTTACTGAATTTCAGTATTTTTTTATTATTTTAAATGACTGGTCTTTCACAATGGATTTTTGGGGAAGATAGATATAGAAAGCAAAAAAGCTAATTATACCCAATCTACTGATTAACGTTTGGAGCACCCTTTTAGTATGGTTTTATTGCTGCTATAAAAAACCAATATGGGCCAAAAGTAAATGATGGACAGAAAACAAAAAGTGCCCCTCGTGAATATGCAGGACTGATTTCAGGATTATGCAATATCGAGCAAATTTATGTGTCCTTCCCATTAAAAAAAGATAGACTTCCATTTGATTTTTTAAATTTCAAATAAAACATTTTATGTAGTAAAGTTGCAAGATTCTATCCTTGCTTTTTGATATATAATTTCTAATTCAATTATTACAAATAGTCTATTTTATAGAAAAGATGTCTATAGCTCAGGATGGAACTGTGGAATTCTTGGCATTCTGAGCCTAGTTTGCTGGCAGAGGTTTCCTTACCCAACTAAAAAACATCATCAGTATGATTCGTCTATAAGCAAACAATCAAGCTCAGAAAGTACCAACGATTCCATTTTTATCCCAAAGCTGCTTTTTCCATGACCTAGTTGACTGAGAATCTCCATAGATAGATCCCATATGTATTTCATGTCCAACCTTAATCAAAATAAAATTATTAGTTTAATCCCTGGGAGGGGGGTCTCATACACATTCATTATCATTTTAGGATGACATCTCAAAATTTAAGAGTGCTTGTGGTAAGCCTTTCTGTGCCTTAAATTCAAGAGCTTTCAAAACTAGTATATGGCTGCATGTATATGTACATGGGTGTACAGATGCACACAGAGACACATATGCCCTAGGGCTGTGTATCCTTTAAAGAGGAACTCTGGATCTTATGAGGAACAAGACCATCATCTCTATCATATTAATTGATGCAGGGCCTCTTTCTTTTAGGATTCCTCATGAACTAATGCGTTAAAAGGATAACTGCACCATTTTTAATTCTGGGGCAGAAATTTTGAGAACACTTGCATTAATAAATATATAAAGGCTCAAGGTTCATACTTTGGTGAAGCCCAAAGCATTGTTTCCAAATAATTTTATTGTCTTAACACCTGCATCATATTCTGTTCTGGTATCAAATCTGAGTTGTGGCTTATAGCAATGAAGCAAAGCACAATTTCCTTGAACTACAGCTGCTAGCAATCCTTAACTGCAGAGCATATACATGTTTCAATTTTGACTTTTTTCAACCATATATATTATACACACATACAGTATATATATTATACTCTTTGTTACTGGAAGAAGCATATTTAAAAAGTGATGCACTGTAGAACTGTAGACTTAAGGCTTATTCATACTCAACCCTTGTAATATCAAGATTCTTTAGCAAAGATGTCCCTGTGATATTTTCAAAGTATATTATAATCTACACACAGGCTTATTTACTTCACAATTTCAGGATGTATTAGCTGAGTTGAAATTGCTAACTTGGATGTCTGTTTGACTCTTGTTTCTTTGTTTTGGCCACCATAAACATTAAAATCTCATGTCCAACTATTTTTGTCCACCTCAGGCATAATCAATTGGTACAATATCCTTCTTGTGATTATTGAATGGCTATATAAATTTACAGAGCTAACTGTCAAACATGGATCAATAGCAATAACCCTAACCCATGTGCCACGGAAAAATGTGAAAGACAGCTAAAACAGGTGGATGTAATCAATTAGTGTGCAAAACCCACTGAAAGCAAGAAACATTCATGGGGGTGGTGAATGGTGAGTGAAAAAAGAACAAGTGCCAAATATTCTTTCATTATGATAATAAATTACACAGATCTTTAGATAATATTTTAATGCTTGTTGCAGCCTTTTTTTCCAAAATTTACAATGCATCTGGTCATTGTTTTTGGAGGGTATGAAATCCTACTGAAACATAAGTGCAGCATATTCCCTAAACCATACATTGGTTAAAAACTCGTTTGTTTATGATTAACAGTTTTCATTGTTGGCTCCAAGGCAAAAAAAAAAAAAAAATGACCAGGACAAGCTGTGGTCCAGAGTAAGCTTTCTTTATGAACAGAGACCCTGTATTTCACTTAGAAGAAAGGACTGATTGAGCATTAACTGATTTCATAGAAGAAAGTAAGTCATACTCAGCTCTGGAACAATAGAAAAGTTAATTAAAGTATATTATCTCTGCAGAAAAATGTACAAGCAACATTTTTAGCACTATAGATTAATCAGTTTCTAAAAGATCAATTCCCCACTAAAGATACTTGATAGCAACTTGATTTGATTCATCATATATGGCCACCATTGAAAAAAATAATTACTTCAGAGCACCACCTAGGAGTTGTATAGCCATCCTTGGTTGATGGTGATTAAGCCTCTCTATGAATATGGCTTAATTGTTCTCAGATTAAAGATTGCTAAATACTGCTATGTCATATTGTGATATGCAATTAAAGCATTTACTGTATTTGAAGAAATAAATTCACAATAAAAATGTTGGTACAGCTGATTTGTAAAAAAAAAAAATAGTGTTTGTTTTTATTTCTTTATAGGAATTGGATGGGACCCCAAACAGAACAAAATCTAGAATAACAACCTGTTCTTTGGCTTTTGATCTCTGGGTATTTTATGATTTGTTCCACTTTTCTTTCTAATGATAGTATATTCAATAACTGATCCCAAGCTTTTTCTTTCTATTATAAATATAACCTATATTCGCAGTCAGTCAAATCTGACTTGGCTATATCTTTAACTGATTGCAGGAGAAAATATACTTAGGGAATTCTACTGAACTCAACTGACCTAAACAAAAAATCCTCAATTGGAATATTAATCTCCCAAGACATTCAAGACACCTACTTGTATGTGCATGTATTTCACATATGCTTTTCCCAGTTGGGTGCCCTCCAAAAAGATTAGATTACAATTTCTATTATGCCTAGTAAACATGACTGATACCATGCTGGTGGTGATGATGGGAGATAATTAGGAGATATTTCTGTGCTGCAAACTAAGGTTGGCTTCTTACCGCAATACTTAAACTCAAGACATTTTTAAAGTGGCTGTGTAAATACATATTTATGTGTATATGCACAGGCATGCATACCTCTCTAATTTTTATTTAAACAAAACTGTAAATCTCTGCCTAAACAATATGAGGGAACTTCAATGGATCCATCTTTCAGTGACTGATCCCTAAAAGCAATCTGTATTTCAGACATTATTAATATAATTCACTCTTTTAAAAAATTGTTTTACAATCAGACTTGTTCACTTATTATTCTGAGCCACAAGGAATCTTTTACCTCTGGCTTTGGATACAGACACATGGCTGGTGATAATCATTACTTGCTCCACAAAGATGGAGTGCTTGGTTTTTTTTTAAGCTGAATGCACATTAATGTGTATTAAACCTGTCTTTTGCTTCAAGAGGATTGTGGACCACTGAATTCTGAGGATACAGCTGTATTTCGCAGGGATTTCAATCTCAGTCTAGAGCTAGTAGTGGCTGGGTGTTCTCATTCACATGCTGTTCTTCATGTTTTAGTATTCCGGGTTCCACCACAGATTGAGACCTGAAAAAAGCAGAAAGATTGGCAAATATTGCTTAGAAATTAAATGGCATGCCTATTGTTTGTTGCTATTGTCTTTTTGGTACAAAATCCATGTATTATTTCAAAGAGGTAGCTAGCAGCTGTATATTTTTCCATTCCTGAAAAAACTTGGAAGCCAATTTGGCTCACGTACTATTAAGAGGACTCTAAAACTTTGCCCTTGGGAAAGTTTTAGTTCAGATAGGAAGGCATACCAGCACTTTGCAATGGAGAGGTGGGGAATCCATTCTTTTCAAAGAATTGTTTTAGAATAATGTCAATGGCAGGTGAGGAGTCTGTGTACTGCAGCATTTTATTGCACCAATTTTCAAAAAATGCATGTAGCAGTAACTGAACAATATTCCGAAATGCTCTGAGATCTACCACACAGATTTGAATTAATGGTGGACTGTGATTCATTCATGTTGAATGCCATTTAACCGTTAACTAAATTTAAAAAGTAGAAGTTATATTCCACCTAAATAATCAACAGCAGTTACTTTAACACCACTACCAGGTAAAAATAGCAAAGCTACCATCTTCTTTCTTTTTAAAACTATTAATAAAAATTATCTTGGGAATAGGAAATCAGTTCCAGCTTGTTGCAAATGGGTTTTTTTTTCTTTCCAAGGGCAAATGATCTCTTCACTGAAAGAAAAGAGGGAGGCTGCTTTTCTTCTCTAACTTTCTAACTCTCAGATTAAGTCTTGGATCATTTGCAATGAATTGAAAGGACTTACTCCTTTACCAAAGCTAATTTGCAAGATAAAGATTTGAGCCTGAGAATCACATTTGAATCTTAGGCTCATCTAAGAAAATGGCATGGAATGAAAGCAAATAATTATATTTCCCGTGATTAGTTTGTCCATTATGGGTCAACCAAAGTGGTTTCATATTATAATAATCTAAGCAACATCACAGGTAGTTTACTGGGAAAGAAAGAATAAGATCTCTGATAATATGATTCTGCACACTCCTGAAAATTGGTCTATATGTGCCTTTCTGTAATACTAGGTTAATATTATACCTAGTTAAAAAAAATCCAATCTACACCTGATCCCTTAAAGACCAAAAGAGTGTTACTCACTCTTGTTTGTTAAAGTTAGTCTCAGTTTAATTTAAAAAAAAAACTGTGTAAAAACCGCAATCAACAATTTCCCAGCTTTTTATTGTTGTCCTATATTATTTTTCTATCTTCTTAACAGCCTTATTTACTACAGCCAATGTGTGGGGGAGGAAAGAACCAGGAACCATGTATATTCTCCTGGGTTTCCTCCACTGGTTGAGCTTTGTGCCTTTTAAATTATGACCAATCAATCAGGTTCCATTGTAAAGCTTCCATTCACTTGGCTCTCATCTCCAGTCTGTTCATTTCTGTCTAATTTTTCACCTATTATACAACTTCTCCAGGCTATTGTCGTCCAATGATTTATTCCTGCCACAGAAAATATTCATTCTAAGTTTTTATTGTTTTGATTACGTGGGTGTCTGATTTTTAGCCATACCATTTTTTGTGGGAACTTAGAAAGGCAAGGACACAAAAATCCATTACTACTCTTCTCAATGACCAGGTAACTGTACAATAGATGGCTGTAGACCTAAGCAACTTTGAGAGCCACTGTTAAATATAGCAGACAAATTGGGGTCTTCTATTGATCTATCAAAGTTTTCACACTTGTATGGCTACAATGAAAAACATTTGTATATGAGTTTCTTTTTACTATTTAAAGAAGATAGCATATGTCAAAACCTGATAATATTAAGTGTTATAGGTGATAGCTGTGAGTGAGCTAGTGCATACATGTTAATATTTTCAATCTTAATGTTTTCCAGAGATACAGCCATGCTAGTCTTTTATATGATGTATAAGCTTTCATGCTCATAGTGATGAGACAAAGTGGACTGTGATCCACAAAAGTTTATGCAATATCAGATGTGTTAGTTTTAATAACTGAATAGAATAGAGCTGGAAGGGACCTTGGAGGTCTTCTATTCCAGCCCCCTGCTCAAGCAGGAGAATCTACACTACACCTCAGACATCTTCTTAAAAATCTCCAGTGATGGAGCACCCACGATTTCTGGAGGTAAGCTGTTCTACTGGTTAATTGTCTTCACTGTCAGGAAGTTTCTCCTTAATTCCAGGTTGCTTCTCTCTTTGATCAGTTTCCAACCATTGTTTCTTGTCCTGCCCTCTGGTGCTTTGGAGAATAACATGACGCCCTCTTCTTTATGGCAGCCCCTCAAATACTGGAACACTGCTATCATGTCTCCCCTATTTCTTCTTTTCTTTAGACTAGCCAAACCTAAGTCCTGCAGCTGTTCTTTATATGTTTTAGTCTCCAAAAGACTGTTGATTTCTGCCATACATTTCTTCCCAACAAGTTTATAATCCACATTACAAAGAAAAAGGGGATGGAATCAAGAATTTTTATTCATATATTAGATTTTGTACCCTGCTTTTATAAGTTTTATAAATAACTCAAGGCAGCAAATGGGTCTATGACAATTCTCCACAGCCAACTCGCAAGTTGGCCACAGTGAGTTGGCCGCGGCGAGTTGTTCCATTCTGCAGCAAAGACACATACTACTACTTCCTCCTCCTATTTTTTCCCAGGACAGCAACCTTATGAGGGAACTGGGCTGAGAGAGAGTGATTGGCCCAAAGTCACACCTCTGGCTTTCATGGTTAAGGCGGGATTCGAACTCACAGTCTCCTGGTTTCCAAGCCAGCACCTTAACCACTACACTAAACTGGCTCTTTCCTGGTGAAACATACCATTATACTATCAAAATCTTACATTTCATTTTTATGATCTACAGTTCAAAAATAGTTTATTATATTTTAGATGTTTTTTCACTGAAGTAGAGAAGATTGAATCTTAATCTTTTCAAGTTATGTGGGACTCAGAGAGTTTGATCAAGTCCTGTACCTTGTGTCTGCATCTGTTTGGTTCTTGATAATCACTATTTGGAGAAAATAAACATAGTTTATCTGGATTTCAGTTGGTGTTCAAGCAAACCCGAATAAGATCATTGCTCCTTTAGATCTTCTTTATTATCATGGAAGACCAGAAGCTGTGCATAACCCTTCATTGGCAGCATTATTTGAATTTTCAATTGAGCAGGCCAAATAAACCCTACATATATGTTTATGGTGTCACTTGTCTAAACCCTAAGAGATTTCAAGAACAATATTTACCTATGTTAGGCTTTCTTTAGAAGGAGAAATCACCAAAGACTTGTGGTCATTTTGAGAGGGAGAGGGAGAGGGAGAGGGAGAGGGAGAGGGAGAGGAAGGGAGGGAGGGAGGGAGGGAGGGAGGAGGAAGAGGAAGAGGAGAAGGAGGTGGTGGTGGTGGTGGTTTGAGAAGAGCTGAACAATACCTTTAGTACTCCAACAAGCTATGTATATACAAGCTATACTGTCAATTCTTCTTTCTCTTGCAGTGTGGGCAGCATACAGAGGACAATTAAGTTGTCATAGTAACTAGAGATGGAAAAGAAATCTTTTAAAAGGAGTCAAATGCAGAAAGTATTTTCCAATAGGAAAAAATGGAATTTGTTCAGCCATTTTATTTATAAAGTCCCTATAGGCATAACAGTTTGAAAGTGCCCTTCTAAACCATGATATCCACAAGGGGATAAAAAATTGGTGTGATATTGATGTGAAATCAAGCTCCATCTCTCTCACAAGTTTGTGCTCACCCTTTTGACTTTTTGACTCCCCTTTCAGCAGAAATCTCTGCTTCTAAATCTCTACATCTGTGATTTAGGATTCATTTCAATGTAGATTTTTATTCACAAACATCATGAGGATAGGACCAGCAAAGGTCTCCCAAAACCTTGTATGTCCAATTGTTTTTACCAAATTGATATTGATTTCACAAAAGAAAAAAATATTGATTTATACATAACATTAATTAAATAAGAATGAAATCTAATTGGATTTAATTGTAAACCCAGGTTCCACTACTCTATCACACAAAAATAATTCAGACTAATTCAGAGGAATACCATTCTCAACATAGCAGAGATTGTAATGCAGCATCTAGCAGCTATAGCACTCCCATGCACACAACCAAAAATATGGATCTGGTATGTTGATGACACATTTGTCCTAATAATAAAGGAACAATTGAGAAAACACATGAAACAATCACCAACATCTTCAAAGGATAAAATTCAAAAGGGAAGAAGAAAATAACCACACACTACCTTTTCTGGATATCTTCTTCAGGAGAGGAAATGGCAGCAAATTAGAAAAGCAAGTCTATCAAAAAACCACCCACACTAACCACATGCTCCATTACCACAGTAACAATCCAACCTCCCACAAGGGGATAAGTATAAGAAGATTGTTCAGATGAGCACAAATTCACTGCAGTAACCCAGAATACCAGGAAAATGAAACAGACCAGATATTCAACACCTTCCAATAAATTGGATACCCATGCAACTTTATCAAAAAGTGTCTGACTACTCAACTCACTAGAATACAACCAACAAAAGTTATAAAAAGGATAATAGTACCATACATCAAAAACATTTCAGGAATAACCAACAGGCTGTTAAACCACACAGCATCATCGTAGTACACAAATCAACTAAAGCACTCCAAAACATCTTAAGTAAATCAAAAGACTCAGTAGCCCAAGAAAGAAAAAAACATTAGTCATCCACAGCATACAGCATAGGACTGTAACAGCCACTATACAGGACAAAAAGGCAGACTAGCAGTCTTCACATCCATGAACATCAAATAGCAGTCAGAAGATGTGGTGAAAATTCCTTAATCTCACAGCACACAGACAAACTCAGATATAGTTTCAACTGGAAAACTGTGAGCATTCTAAACTAAGCTAAATTAAAAAAAAGAAAATGCTAGGGAATTTCTGGATGCTTGGCACTCAGACAAATCAGCCATCAACAGGCACATAGAGATAAACTACACACTATTCAAAAGGGACAATAAAAAACTAAAAAGGAAACTAAAAGACTAGATTACCTCTTTATCAGCAATCAACACTAAGATAAACAAGAATTAACGCGATTAACATCAGACAAACAATCAAGCAATAAACAATACCCTAATCAAGGAAATACTAACTTAGACAAATAATCAAGTAGTAAACAAGGCACCATCGAGGAGAAAACAACACCACCACTAACACTGACAAGGTAATAAGCTACTGTATGTAAACAGGGACCAAACTCCATTCTCTTCCAGCACTGAAGATGTTACCTAGTCTGGTAACAAAATGTCTGCAAGCAAACAACTAAGCTCAGACAGCATTAAGGTTCTCTCTTCAACCCTGAATTACATATATTCTCTTCTATTAAAATTAAGAGTTTAGTATTTAAACTGCCATCTATATTTGCTATTACCAAATAGGTAATGGCTATAATACTTTGTATTGTACTTATTGGTATCTGCAGCAACAAGAAGAATTGAACATGAGAAATGTTTGTGTGTTTGTTTTCTATGATTTAGAGTTATTCTCCTATGCATATTGATGAAAAACTTGTACTAGTGAGAGCACAATCCTATGTATACTCATTCAGGATTAAGCCTCATGATATCCAGCTAAAATCACTCCCAAATAAATGCTAGATTATAATCTGGATATGCTCTGTACCAGTCCAATGCCTTAATGTGTGGCAAGCCTGATTTCTACATAAGGGCTAATCCAAAAGAGTGGGACCATAATAACAACAAGATTCTAGCCTTGGCTCCTATCTGTGCATGAAAACGAGGGAAAGAAATACTTCTTTGTAGGATTATTGTACATAATGTTTTGGTTCCGGTAGGAAGAGGCAGTCTAGCAAGTACTTTGGTGCCAAGCTATGTAAGGCTCTATAAGTCAACATCAACTTGAATTTCACCCAGAAACTCTTGGAAGCCAATGCAGCTCCTTCAGCAGAGATGTTTTCCTGGGAGCTACCATATTTAGTGCCAACTGCATCCAACAAACTAAACAAATATATCTAAACATTGTCAGAATCAATAACCCAAATAGCACATATTAAGAAATCTTTACTGAAATCAAGAGACATATCAAGATATATAGCATTTCAAAAATTGATTAAGAAAGTCATGCAATAAAAAATGATGTATCATAAGACTTATTCATTAGCTGCCCATGCAGCTTTTTGATAATTATCACATTGCTTTCAGACTGCTTGGAGATCAATTATGGCATGAACTGCTCTAGAATTGTTCAGTTATCAGACTATTATAAGAAATATAACTGTCTTTAGAAGTGTGATTTGAATAGTACATGGGTAGATTTAACTTTTTAACTTTCAGAGCATTATAGTATCAGAGTTTATTTTACTCTACTGCCTCCATGATAAAGAGATTCCTTTCAATCCTGTTTGGTGTGATCGGAAGGCACCCAGATCACTTGTTATGTATAACATGACACCATGGTAAGCATTAATGTACCTAGTATATTTGACACCCAGAGCACATAAGTTTTAATATTCCCTTCCTTTATCCTTGAGACCCGCTTTGGTGTAATTGTCAATGTACCAGGATAGAACTGGGAGACCATGAGTTCTAAGTCCTAAGTCAGTTGGGTGATCTTAAGCCAATAATTTCTCTCAGGCATAGGAAGAAATAAATGGCAAGCATTTTCTGAAAAATATGGCCAAGAAAAGTGCAGGGGTAGTCACCAGGGATCAAAACTGACTTGAAGGCACACATTTCCTCTGTGTCCGCTGCTTGGTCATCTTGATCATTTCAAGATTTCAAGCCCAGTTACATTTCCTAATCCTCTAGCTAAAGAGAGAAAACAAACAAAATCCTTCTAGATCAGGGGTGTCAAACTGGCGGCCCACAGGCCGGATGCATTACATGCAGGCCACGCCCACCCCAGCTGTGCAAAGGCAAAAAACCTTGCACGTGACATCACACATCACGATATGTCACGTGACGCAGTCGAGTTTGACATCCGTGTTCTAGATGAAAGCTTTTTTCTTTGATCTTACCTTTTCATGAGCTTTGGAGAGCATTCCCTCTCTAGGTTGGAACACGAATGCTTCACATGCATGGTGTTGTAAGATGTGTGAGTGTATTCATTCTCATCGCTGTAATCTGGTCCAAGTAACGTCCGAGCCCATGTGCCCATGTCATAGGGAGGAAGAGTCCCTCCAAACTCTGAGGGTAAGCAATCAGGGTGTATGAGCTGGTGAAGACTATTAAGATTGTTTCCATGAAGAAAGATCTTTTTAAAAACAAAACAGATATTAGAAGTTGTTAATGTGTTTGTGCCATTCCAATAATCAAGTTTTTTGTAAAAATAAGAAAAAGGTACATAAATAATGAAAGAACCATGGAGTTGACCTTTATGTAAATAAAATCTGCCTTTGAATAATGTTCAGAAAGCTGTACAGCCAGTTCTCGGCTTATGACAGTTTGTTTAGTGACCATTCAAAATTACAATGACATTGAAAAAAGTAACTTATGACCATTTTTCACACTTATTATTGTTGTAGCATCCCCATGGTCACATGATTTACATTCAGATGCTTGACAACTGACTGATTTTTATGACAGTTGCAGTGTCTGGGAGTCATATGATTCCCTTTTGCGATCTTCTGACAAACAAAGTCAATGGGGAAACCAGATTCACTTAACAACCGTATTACTAATTTAACAATTACAGTGATTCACTTAACAAATGTGGTAAGAAAAGTGGTAAAATGGGGCAAAACTCACAATAAATTTCTCACTTAACAACATAAATTTTGGGCTCAATAGTGATCATAAGTTGAGGACTACTTGTACTGTTTTGCAAAAAAAAAAAAAAGTCATTGACCTATTGGAATTCAGGCAGCCTTTTGTTGTTTTCATTGCCTTCTGATTTGTTTGAAGGCAAATGGTTTTTGTCTCAAAATATAAATTCCTATATGGACATTCACACGTTCATCAAGAGGTTTGTTTTATGAACTTAGACAGTGATGAATGAAAACAACCATTATGCCTATGTTGTTGACCATCAACTCCAGATAAAATCAGTCCACTTTGCGCCAAACTTCGCATGTATTTCAGCCTCCTCCAGATGTATTGGACTTCAGCTCCAACTAACAACAATCTGGAAATGAGAGCTAGTTAATTGCATTCCTACTCTTCTACCTACTTGTTTTAGTATTCTTTTCATTTTTGTTCTCTTTTGAAAAATATTTTTAAGCATAGTTATCATCTTACTGTACGACTATATTATTAGAATGTGATAACCTCATACATATTTATATATGTCTAAGAAATCTTTTAGCCTGGATATGTATGCATGCATGGATCATAAAAATCAATATTCGAAGTTTTTTCTTTTATTTGAAGTTTGAAGTTTAATTATTATCAGTGATTTTGTTCTCATCTGGTTACATAAAAGACAATATGCTAAGCAGAAAAAGCAGAGATTTCTCCCAAGGTTAAAATGTTTGGGGGGAAAGGATCAGTCCTTTGATAACACAGACTTGAAATGTTATCTATCAATGTGTTTAACAACCTATTGTGCCCTGGATTTCCTCTTGCAAGGTTTCTTGAAAGAAAGGAACAGGGTGAATAGTCCATGACATTAAAGGGCTTTGGGTTGAAAAATAGATAATTTTATATTTTACAGAAAGTTGCTTTTTCCATGTATATATGATTAAAGATTTTCTGACTTGGCTTGGAATCTGAAAATAATTCTCTCCTGCTGAAATAGTGATTAAATGTAAATTGCTGACAAAATCCAGCTGAGTCTTCATCCCTTGTTGCAAACCACAAAGAGAAAAAGGAAGAGGCAGAGAAGAGTAGAAATTCCCTAATATCACTTGTAGGCATGCAACATCACAGACTTGTTTCATTTTCTCATTACCCTTTTCCGTGTCTTGTCTTTGAGGAAGGGCTTGATTAGCGTGTAGAGAGCATGGATGTACCACGGCTGGTTCACAAAATGGATGCCTCCAAAGCGAGCAGGGAAGCTGTCCTGTGGAGAAGAAAGAAACAGATTGTAATTAACAGAGACTAGCAGAGATAAATAGCAGGGCCTGTTGTCAGAAGAGTCATAGAAGGTCAGAACAGAAGGCTTGGCTATTAACTGGTGCATTTGAGAGACAACTCAAGCACCTGCCATACTACATTGTGTTTTAGTGCTCGATTTGCTCTTTTATACAATAGAACAAAATTGAAAACATCCACAGGTGGGGCTTACCTTCATCCTAGTTTTATTTCCATGAGAGTCTGTATATTGCATATCTACAAGAATGTGTGAATCTGTTTTCAAGCACCACAGAATGAATATGACATGGTTTGTGTTTTGTAATTCCCAACTGGCTCACATAACCAAGTCCCCTTAGACATCTATGGACATGATTTACCTCTTCACCCTGTGCCTTTGCCCTTCCTCAGCCCTTCCTCAAGGCATTGTTTCAATAGCTGAACTTTCTGGGTGAACGAACTGGGCATAAAGGACAGAGGAAGATATTAAGTGAAGCTGTCAGAGGGAGGAACAGCATACAGCGCCATGGCAACTGACACAAATGCCTGCTTTGGGGGTTCTGAAGAGATACCCAACAAATTAGTATGCAGAAAGAGTCAAGCTTTTCAGAGCCAACAACAGTGGGATTCTTTTTCAGGTAAGCATAATGCTTCTATAGATGAAGAAGCAGCATCTGAAATTATGTTTCTCGTAGATCCTGTTAAATCAGTATATTAGATTCATAGGAAAACAGGGAATAAGCTAACAGTAAATGTTTGTTAGCAATCCAAATTTATATATATATATATATATATATATATATATATATATATATATATATATATATATATATATATATATATATATATATATATCAATAAATAATGCTGATCACCAAGAGAATAAGTAAAAACATTTAATAAACTAAATCTAGCTTTCGTCGGGCACTCCCGACATCGTCAGGGTTCAAAGAAGGCGGTTCCTGGGAGGGAACTTACAAGTTCCCTCCCAGGAACTGCCTTCTTTGAACCCTGACGATGTCGGGAGTGCCCGACGAAAGCTAGGTTTAGTTTATTAAATGTTTTTACTTATTCTCTTGGTGATCAGCATTATTTATTGGTTTTGATATGGATATACCCAAGAGTCGGATTTTTACTCTGATTACTAGTTATATATATATATATATATATATATATATTCAAAATGCACTTAAGATGAAGGGCAAATTTCTTCTCCTGAGATTTCTGAATAGGAAAGAGCTGTGCATTCAACAGAACAAAATAGCTGTCTTTACAATATACTACTCAATTATTCATTTAACACATTTATAACCTGCTCGCTCCAGATAACACTAGCCAGTAGCAATTTACAATATAAAAACAAAACATTAATAATAAAAGCTCACCAGTAGAAAAACAGAGTTAAGATCATAAAGCATTATATAAAATTCAGAAACTGCAGGTAACCAGAACATGGCAGCCAGGCTTCTATTGGGATTTCTCAGAGAAAGCAAAGCCTTGTTGAATGTTTTCTACAGATGTAATATTTTGTGTGGAACATCATGCAAGAATAGATGGGTCAAGGCCAAATTTCTTTAAAAGGTAAATGTAATTTCTACAGTTTCAAGAGAAATGCGTAATTTGAACACCCTATTCAAGCAATCAGATTTAACCATATTTTCAACTGGGAAACCAAGCCAAGTCCAAAAATGCTAGGGAATTTCTAGAAGCTTGGCACACTGACAAACTAGCCATCAATAAACACATAAGCAATATCTATACTATGCAAAAAAAATAATCAAGAAGTCAAAAAGGGAACAAAAAGACCAAAGCATCACCAATCAGCACCCAGATGAGTATTGATTAACTCAAAGATTAACATCAGACCAACAATCAACTAAACAATACCCCAATCAAGGAACTGCCAAACAAGCCAACAATAAACAGCCCAACCAAAGACCCTCTAAACCACCCTCACCAATACTGACAGAGCAAGCCACTAGAATATAAACTAAGAGCAAACTCTATTCCTTACTAGCACTGATGATATTACCTAGTTTGGGTAATGAAACATCTTTAAGAAAACAACCAAGTTCAGAAGGCATCAAGGACCCTTCATTTCAACCCTGAGCTACAAATATTCTCTTTTATCAGATCTCTTTTACTACTGCACCTTAGAGCAGCTGCAGGTATTCTGTAGGTTCTTGGTGAAGTATATTGCATGTCCCTGTGGCTCTTCTGATTTTCTGTTTAAGAAACCCTGATAGAATGCCTGTTGCTAGGTTATACCTCTTCAAAAAAAATATCATGTTATAAACCTTTTCATTCTGAATATCTTTGCCAGCCTAGATGCAAATGGAACCACAGAACCTAATAGTATATGATTAATCCTGTTAAACCATTTCCTTCATACTTTTCACTGTAGGAAATAAAGCAAGGAGAAAAAAAACCAACAGGAAGTCTTTCTTTATAATGCTTTTGTGACATAAGTTTATCACACCTTGTCCATGAATATCACTAGAATATTAGCTGCAAACCTTCACTTCCTGCTGGTAAATCAAGCACTTGATTGATCTGCCCACATGCTCCCATTTAGAACATTTATATTCAGTTTCACTCATTTCTGCATGAAAGTTAGCATTATAAATGAATCAAATATGTCAAGAAATTAGGAAACAAGAAAACAAACAGCCAGTCTGTGGGCTTTACAAAAGCTAGCAAGCAACACAGATGGAGGAACAAAAAAAAACCCAAGGAAGGGAGGGAGGGAGGGAGGGAAAGGAAGAGAAAGGAAGAGAAAGGAAGGAAGGAAAAGGAAAGAAGAAATTATCTATTATAGAGATAATCAAATCTAATATCCTTAGTTTAGTTTCAATTCATTTCAACACTGCCTTTGTAGTTATTGTCATTGTCAGCATTGCTACTTTTAGGCAAAGAACATTTTTAGGATCATCTTTAATTCTGAACAAATGAAGAGACTAACAAACGAAGGCAATCTGATATTCAGCTTCTGAAACTCCTCTTACCCATTCAAAATACTGAGTAGCATCTTGACTATGCCAAACATCTCATCACTTTCTTTAATCTTATATTAAAAGATAGATAAAACTGCCACGGAAAGAAATCATCAAAAAATCCATTAATTTTCTGTTAGATTAAATACTGAAGGTCCAATGAAAAAGAAAGAATGTATCTGGTAAATAAAAAATGTACAATATATCTTTTGACTCTTTGGCCTCTGACTCACTTGGAAGATAATGGAAAAATTTGCAGTGGCCTGAAGTGTTTGCCAAACAACTTGATATAGTTATTATTATTATTATTATTATTTATTGTATTTTTACCC
>NW_015387977.1:86879-110565 GCF_001527695.2 Protobothrops mucrosquamatus | reverse complement strand
ATCCACCCCGAAGCCACGAATGATCTCCCCCAGCGGCTTCACATAAATATTGAACAAAAGGGGAGAGAGGACCGACCCTTGTGGCACCCCACAAGTTAGGGGCCTTGGGGTCGACCTCTGTCCCCCTGCCAATACAGACTGCATACGGTCGGTGAGGAAGGAGGAGAACCACCGCATAACAGTGCCTCCCACTCCCAACCCACCCAAACGCCGCAGCATGATACCGTGGTCCACGGTATCAAAAGCCGCTGAGAGGTCCAAAAGAACTAGGACAGAGGAATAACCCCTGTCCCGGGCCCTCCAGAGATCATTCACCAGCGTGACCAATGCCGTTTCCATGCTGTATCCCAGCCTGAAGCCCGACTGGAGCGGGTCCAGATAGACTGTTTCCTCCAGGTGCCGAGGGAATTGCTGCGCAACCACACTCTCAACAACCTTCGCCACAAAGCGAAGGTTGGAGACCGGGCGATAGTTAGCCAATACATACTTCACGTGATCTTGATTCTATTCCTCTGTTAATGCAGCCTAGCACTGTGTTGGCTTTTTTGGCAGCTGCAACACACTGCTAGCTCATATTTAAATGATTGTCCACTAGGACTCTTTAGAGGCAGCAATGGGAAAAGGCAGGGTCTTTCTTGTGAGTGCTGTACCAAAAAAATCCCACTAATTTAAGCACTTGCGTTTCTTCAATATGTTAACCATGTACATTTATACCCTTGAATCAAAGCATCCGGCATAAAACAAATTTGCCCAGCTGGATTGCTGAGCCAAAAGTAACAGTGAAAACTTGCTGACAGTTTTGAGGCAGGAGGGAGATATATTTTTTTCCCCCCAGCACTGCTTGTGGAAATATTTACATATTTGAGGCATTCACACTCTTGCTTTCTCTGAATTTGCTCTCTGAAATACCTCCAACTGAGTAGCTCATACAGGTAGTCCTCTCTTAATGACCACAATAAGGACTAGCAACTTAAATGGGACGTGCCACAGTCACTAAGTGGAAAATCACATCAGCACAATGGCCTTATGACCTCACTTCCCACTTGCTCATTAAGTGAAACATCACGTGACTTACAGTTTTACTTCACCTTCTCTATTAACTCTGCGTGTTGCATGCTGGTTTTGAAGCATGGGAATGGCGATCAAGTGACTATGGGACCCTAAAATGTTCACAAATGGGTGCCAGTTAACAAACTTCTGAATGGCAATTAAGTGACCGCAGGATGCGGGCAAAGGGTTGTCAACGCAAGGATTGGTTGCGATACTGTCTTATTTTTACACTGTTGTGACTTTGAGCCGTCGCTAATCAAGGCAGTCAATAAGCAAACGCCGTGAGTCCTGATTGGCTGGGATTAGTTTTGTGAATGATCACATTGGAAGTAATGAAGAAAACTGGAGGAAGGGCAGGAAATCCTCAAATTACGACTGCAATTGAGCCCAACATTTTTGTGCCTAAGTGAAAACATTTGTTAAGTGAGTTTCACCCCATTTTATGACCTTCCTTGCTACAGTTATTAAGTCAATCACTGCAGTTGTTGTTAGTAACATGTTTGTTAACTTCCTGACAGTGAGAACAATTAACCAGTGGAACAACCTGCCTCCAGAAGCGGTGAATGCTCCAACACTGGAAGTTTATAAGAAGAGACTGGACAGCCATTTGTCCGAAATGGTATAGGGTTTCCTGCCTGAGCAGGGGGTTGGACTAGATGACCTTCAAGGTTCCTTCCAACTTTACTATTATTATTATTATTATTATTATTATTATTATTATTATTATTATTATTATTATTATTATTATTATTATTATTATTATTATTATTATTATTATTATTATNCAGCCTCCCCAGGATCCTGTCCACGTCCTCGGGAGCCACAGAGTCAAACTCCTCCCATATAATAGTCTCAAGACCTGCTCCCGTCTCCTCCCCCGGGGCCACCCAGTCGGAGTCTAAACCCTCTCGGATCCGAGCGACTTTGTCATGCAGATATTGAGCAAAATCCTCAGCCCTCCCCACCAGGGGGTCCCCCCCCTCAACTGAAGGAGAGAGCGGGTCACCCTGAAGAGGGTGGCCGGGCGGTTATCTGATGACGCAATGAGGGTGGAGTAGTAATTAGACCTCGCCACCCTCATAGTTAAGAAAGCAACTCCAGTATTATTAAATAAATAATAAGATCTTAACTTTACACTGACTTATATACTTCTCAGGTGTTCTGATAGAATTCTCGGCAAGAAACAATAGTTAAAATAGTTTAATATACATTCTGAGAGAGTTTGGAAAGGAAAATTTAAAGTCAGATGGCAAACTAAGATATAAACTGGATATATTTGCACCCTAATAAATGGTTGAACACAAACACAGTCTACGTAGTTTGATTCGTATCTTTGTTAATTTTGCTGGAAGAATTGTTTCATAAGAACCCTTTATGGGATTCAAACCTGGGCAGTTTACATACCAGGCAGTGATTTAACCACCAAGCTTTCCTCCCCTCGAATCCCATAAAGGATGTGGCTAACTGAAGAGAGCAGAACGAGCTCGAAATGGCCATTTTAGTCTCCCAATTTAATTCTTTAACTCTTTGTCAGAAAAAGAAATTTGGATTTAAATGTTTCGCAGTTGAGACTTGAGCCTGCTTAATGCCCTTAGTTGGGGGGCTGCAAGGCAAAAGATATTGTAAAAAGTAAAACTGCAGTATAGCAGTTAAAATGTCAAGGTGTAATCAATCAGACCGGTCTGTCTGAAAAACTTCCTGTATATACTCCCTTGACTCGGCTGGCAAAGAGGGGAGGAAAGCCTGTGGCTTTGTGGTTAAATCACTCCTAGTATGTAAACTGCCCAGGTTCGAATCCCATAAAGGGTGTGGCTAACTGAAGAGAGCAGAATGAGCTTGAAATGGCCATCTTAGTCTCTCAATTTAATTCTTTAATTCTTTGTCAGAAAAATAAATGTGTGTGTGTGTGTATATATATACAAGAGTCTAAAAGGAATAAGAAGAATTAGTTGGGTGCAGGGAGGTATAAAAGTTAGTGTGTTTTCATCATCATTTGTTTTCATCATCTGACAGATTTTAAGCACTGCTGTGCAGAACCTGGCAACATTATATGTTGTAGCCAGGTTGGTATCTGAGAGCAGCAGGAAGGTGTAGAGCTGCTCTGTGAGCCCTGGATATTTGTGCAATATTGGTGAGATGATGCTAATACAAATGTCTCTGTAATACAAGCACTAGAGAAGCACATGATCTGTTGGCTGTTTAACCATAAATAAAGAAGTTTGCCATAACTTTAACATAAGGAAACATATGTTTTAATAGAATATGAAAGGAAGATGTTCATGCTAGGAGGACAATGTTCATGCCGATGGAGCAAAAACTATTGCAATAAGCTGACACATTTTATTTTATTGATAATTGTTGGCTAAATTTTGAACTAAAAGATCTATAAAAAGGATGGAGAAAACATGCTCTCTGTGGCTGTTCATTCAAAGCAAAACGTGACAGCTTGAGTGAATATATTTTGACTCTCCATTGATTGTCTAGTGATTTTGACTAAATTCCTAGTTTGAAAATAACCAAAGAAAAGGAAGGAGTCTCATCTTTCTGACATTCTCATAGTTGTGCAATTGCTAACTGCTTTTTGCCACTCACACTTTACAAATTCAGAATACATCTTTAGAATTTGGATGGTGAGGTGGGCAGTGATGAGCTGTCTGCTAAAACAAAGCAAAGCTGTGGCATACACTTGAAAGAAAACTGAGATGCCTGTAATTGTGGAGTCTGTCTGGCAGGAACAAAGAATGTCTATTCACAGAGAATATGCATGTGTAACACTTTTATCAATTCTAGGTGGTTAGAGAACTGATAACAGTAACAAAGAGTTAAACATCCTGCATACCTCAGCTATAAGTTAGGAATAGGGATGGCCTGCAGCAAATAGAATGTGGTATTAGATAACTCCTTGAGCATTCGTTAACCAAAGCTTAGAATAGGGACATCTAGAGACCAATAGGACAATTGTTAGATCATTATTAAAATGTTTATTAGATAGTTTTTTTATATACCCCACCTTATCCCACCTTCCACTTTAGTGAAAATGTATAAAGCTTTCTTAATTCTGTTTTTCAAGGTTCTTTGGCATTTTATAGCCAGGACCCCTTTTTTATTCTATTCTACATTCCTTTAGATCAGTGTTTTTCAAACTTGGCAACTAGAGCATTGTAAATGATGGTCACATGATCATGGCTGATCTGAATCTGAAGCAGATTCAAGTTTATCAAATTTTAATCTCACAGGAGTCATGGGCCCCAGATTTTGCATGCATTGTGTAAATTAGCCTATTTGGGGTATGTTGTTTCAAAAATTGGTGCCGTATGATGTGCCATTTTGTCTTTTTGAAGGTTGCAAACAAATATCAGAGATTTAGTAGCAGATAGATACATGAATATACATGCTTTTGAATCCATGTCGTTGTTGATTATTCACAAAAATGCTATATACAATTTTTCTCAATATCCTTTTTGTTAGTTTTAGTTTTTTTTCATCTGTCCACTTGCTACTTAGCAGTTTTCATTCTTGTACAAAGAAAGTTGATTAGATAAACCCAAATCTGGTAACATGACATCAGTTTCTGTTTAATATTTCTAGAAAACAGAAATGCTTGATGCCTATAATAGTATTTACTAATCAAAATCTATGTAGGGAATTAGCAAGAAAAGGATATAGCCTTTATTCAGCACTATGTCTTTGCCATATTGCTATCAGGAAAAAATATCTTATCCTAAAGGAATTGTGTAATACCCAAGGATGCCATTTGATTGTAATGAAACTTATTTGAAAGTCAAGAAAATGTGTGCATGTATATGTATATGTTTTTTTTTAATGTATCTGAACTTGTGGGTATAAAAGGGCTTAAATATTACTTACTTTGGTCCTTGAATTGTGCTTACTAGGAGGATACCTTCTTAGATACTGATACAGTTTTGGTAAAAATGTGTCCGTTCAGCTAATGTTTGCCATTTCTAAATACCCAAGTCTTTTTATCTCCCCCCCCCCCCGCCGCCCAACCCAGATGTCTCAAAGGCCAAGAGGATCTTTTGGAATGTTCATGGAAGAACACTGAATGAAAGGCTTCCAACCACTTTTCTCTCTAATACAAAAGCTATGAAAGAAAAGTAAATTATACCTTCTTCCCTGTAATCATAAACAATATCTGTCAGCCCTTCAAGGTAGATTAGATTAGGAAACCAAAGTTATGAATGCTAATACTACTTTTATTACAAGCTTGCAATAAAAGAATCTTGCAAATCTGAGTACACTTCTTCACTCCCATCCTTTATGTTCAAGCGAATTAGAAGTTAGGTCTGATATGCTTTCTCAAATTGCTTTCTGCCTTGGACTCACATTTATTGTCTGATCATGTCTTTGCAGTGGCTCATCCTCCTGTTCTTCGAGTTTATTGCTACTGCTCATTTTATCTCATCATTTTCGTGCAGTTTCAAATTCTATGCAAAAATAAAATGAAGTGCAGAGAGGACCTGGCCAAAAGTATCATCCAATTTAATAGAATGCACTTTCCAAAGATACTTATTTAGAGAATATTTTTTTCCCTCTTCAGTATTTTAAATTCTAAGATTTTACCAGCAGTATCACAGAATGCAACTTTGATAGGTGTTTCTATTTTGCTCTTGACTTTTCTTTTTCTATACTTTCATAACCTGACATTATTATTGCAGAGTAGATTGGTCAGGTAATGAAAATATTAATGTTATTTTATGCCCAACATTGCACCATTTATGAAAAGTGAGTAATAAATCTGATTGATTAAGGAAATTAATGGCCTGACCTAACACAACTCTGTTGCAATTGTTTATGTTTGCCTGTTCTATTAAGTTTTGGAAAATGAAAAAAACAAACATAATGGCTTAAAAATCAGAAAATATTATCCTAGTAGTGAACGGATTGGTGCAGCAAAACCATGCTTACACCCTATTACATGGTTCCATTAGCAGTACCTCTGTCTCTAATGACCTGAACCTCTTCTCACATCTTATAAGAGCTCATGAAGCCCTATCTATAAAGTTACAATTTTAAATGATAAAGATTAATGTGCGTTTTTTTAAACCATTTAATAAAACATACAATTTCTCAACATTCCCATGTCCTTCTGATACTGACATTTTAAAAACAAATATTTTAAAGTTGACAAGCATCTAGAACAAAGCATTCCAGAGTAACACTTGGCACAGAGATGTTATATTGAGAATGTGACAGGTATAGCAATAAAATGCACAACAGTGCATATTTTCCTATGCCTTTGGTAAAGCCAACAACAATAAATTTCTTTCAAATGCTGTTCCTGACAAGAAGCTTATTACTATTTAATACATTGCTATATAAAGAACGTATCTGCATAATTCAGATGCTAAACAAAATATAAATGACATGAACAACTTCACCTCAAGAAAGCTTTACTTTTAATAGCTGTTGGTTGAACTGTGGAACAGCAGAGTTTTTAAACCTTTTTCCCAACAAAAGGTTCCAAAACTACTATTAGCCTTAAACCAAACAGAAGTATAATTCACTCTTCTGTCCTTCAATCATTGGTTTTTAAGACTGTAAAGGCTGAGCTTACATGCAGCAGATTTAAATTGAAATCAGCAGTCTTTTCAGAAGTGATAGGATGGACAGAATAGGATTACTATATATTCCCCTGCCCCATATTAAAAAGGGCTCTATACACACAGAAAATCAGCATAAATGACATTTTGAATTCTGGAACTGTGTTGGTCCAAAATTAAAATTATTAATTATACAAACACTTGGTGTTGAATAAAGCACATTGCAACAGCTAATTGGAAGCTTCCAATGTGTAGATTTATGCTCCAAAATTAGACGAATCATAGGTTTATATTATCTACTTTTAAAATACTTTAGGACTCAACACTCACAACAGGGATGTTAGGCATATGTTTAGAAGCATAATAAATAAATGTTTGCTTTTAAAACCCAGTGAACCTTTATTATTGATGATATAAAAACTACAATTATTATGCATAATTTGTTTAAAAATCATGGTAACATTGCCTACATACTAATCAATTGTTTGTGCAAAGTGTAGCTAGTTCGCTCTTCTTACATCTAGAACAAAATGTAATATTTAACTAATGTTGGGGAATAAATTAAATAAGACAGAGGCAAATAGTACCTTTCTGCACAAAAGGGCTCATTTCCTACTAATCAATTTTTGACTGCAATTTAACATTCTTTGGGAAAAAATCAGTCTAATGAGGAATCCAATTGTTTACACACACACACACACACACACACGCAATAATGTTACTACAGTATAGCTATTATCTATTATACACACAACATTCCTCCCAATAAGGAAATTTATCAGTGGTACATAGGGAAAAAGAGTGGTACATAGGGAAAAAGAGAAACCAGTATTCCAATATTATTTCACTTTTGCCCTTGAAAATACTGTGTACCTTTTTTGAATATTACATAATTATTAACATCAAGCAGCAGAACCACACTTCTAGGAGAGGGGTCCTTATATTTATGGAATCCAACATAATAAGTGAATAATATAGTATATATATATATATATATATATATATATATATATATATATATATATATATATATATATATATATATATATATATATATATATATATATATATATATATATATATATATATATATATATATATATATATATATATATATATATATATATATATATATATAATCTAGAATAACTTCCAGACCCATCCAGTATTTGGAGTTATAATACTGTGATGTATTTGGAGGGATATACACATTTACCAGTATTAACTCGAACTCTTTACATCTAAATTTAACAGCTAGAAAATACGAATACTTGTCTTCATTGTATAGTTTCTCCCCCTGCCACGCAATTCTTGCTTTATGAGAATGCATAACCCACCAGAGGGTCTCCCTTTGTTTTTTGTTTTTTATGCTGGGGAAGCCCATCTCTGGAAGGTGGCAGTTGTACTGGTTCATCCACTTCGGTTAACCAGGTTTCCTGAAAGGCTATTACATCAAATGAATAATATAGTAAATATAATCATATAATCATATATAGTCATAGTAAATATAATATTCAAAAATAAGTTGAATAGCATCCAAAGGATTGCAACTCTTGTTCTTATTCCTTACCAGTGTATCAGAGATAGAACATTTAAACATGCCTGACTTTAATTTAATGGCATCTTAACTTTAGATAAACTAAGCACTTTTTATGAATATTAGATGAACTAAGCAAATTCTGGATAGTTGCAGCTGTTTAGGACTATTAATCAATATTGCTTAGCTATTAAAATACAATAATTTAGAGACTTCCCATGAGAATTATGACAAATTAGACATCCCCGAAGGAGTGGGGATAGTATTGCAGGAAAGATTGGTAGTCAGACAATATACAGTATATAAAAAGTATACAAAATGCTCTTATTTTTACATACTAGTATTTTATATACTAGCGTATAAAAATAAGATCAAATCCCACTCCCTTCTAGTGCTGATCATGTTGCCTAGTTTGGTAATGAAATGTCTGCAAGAAAACCACCAAGCTCAGAAAATACCAAGAACCCCAGAGTTGGCTATTCCGAAAGCACTTAGTTGATGCAAACTTTTCTGAACTGAATAAAATTTGCTTGTGCATTCAGCGTTTCTTTTCCTAATATCCCTTAAATTGCCTTCAGCTGAAAAAGCACAGTAGTTCAAATGCTATTATTGACAGAATCTGATATTTAAGAGCAAACTACATATGTTGCTCCCAGTATTCTAGGAATGTCTGTTCATTTATTTCTGGATGTAAACATAGGCAACATCTCCACTCAAGCTCTGACTTTAATAGTTTGGATTTGTTTTTGTTTTATTTTATTTTATTTTTAAAAAGCCATTTGGCCTTATGATAATTCAGTCTGATGCTAAGCTCTGTCTCTGGATACTTATTTTATCCTTCATTCAGCACATATGCAGCCACTCTATATGTGTGGTATATATTTTGTCTGGCAGATGTTGCAAATTATTAATCACCCGGAAGTCCCATGGATTAAATCTCAAATCTCTAAACATTTCTAATTGCTGCTGCATGCAGTACAGCCCTGTAGTAAAAATGGCTCACTGTTTCACTTGAAACAAATAAACATCTGAAATTCTTAATTAAGCCTCAAGTTTCAACATGATTTTCTATTGATTTTTTAATTGTTTCTGTACTTGACAACAGTATTCCTGGGAAAAAAGAAAAGAAAAGAAAAACTCAAGGTATTCTCAAGGTATTACACTTTCTTCTGTGCTACATACCTGCAACCCTTCAATGGCCAGTTTGAGGATGGAAGGAGTCAATTTGGAGGCTTGCTTGAAAGAAAAATTACTCCAGTCTATAATTAGAATGAAGCCATTTATCTGAAGCTCTTGATCTTCAATCAGAACTTCCAAGGACAAGAGAATAGCCCGTAAAATATCTATGAAGGAATTTCTACGAATGGGAGAAAAGAGAAAAATCATTTTTCATAAGTTGGAAGAAAACAAAACAAAAAAACCCACTTGCTTTTGTGGCACTAGACAAATGCAGCTCATTTTCTACCAGTAGAAATTGTGACAAAGTGATGACTTTACTTCTTTGAACCTGTGCAAAGTTATTTCTGGAGTTCCTTCTCATTATTACGTATAATAGGCATTGTTAAAATGTTAAAATATAACAACTAATACAAAGTATTTTGAGAATCCCATGAACCATAGAATTTTCCAAAGCAAAAAAAAAAATAGTGTTTGGATATCAAAATAGAAGTCAGTAATAAAGAGAAAATATAGTAAACATAGGGCTGGGAAATTTTATTTACTTCTAGAATTTACTTTTAATGCTTTTTAACTTTAATCTGGCATAAATAAATGTACTAGATTTTTCTCTCCTGATCATTGGAATTGCTGTCCTCAAAGCCATGTGTTCAAGAAATCATAAAATTATGGCAATAATATAATTATTATATTATATATTAAATTAAACTTTTTTTAGAAACAGTCAGTAGACTGTAATTAATGGAGTGAGTAAGGCTATTTCCAGTTATGTCTTCTGTCCTTCCACGTCTTTCTTGCTAACACAAGAAGCTTGGCAATAAGGCTTTCAGACCTAAATTGGACTAGTTCTAGGCAGGCTCAGATGAAATCCCATCAAAATGACATCTTACCCAACAATATATATCCCCCATAGATAAGTGGACAAATTGGTATTCTGGTCAATGAATTAGAATAGTCAATTCAATTTTATCCTTGTAATTAATAACATCAGATATCTCATTAAACAAAAAAACCCATCTGCAAATTGATGAAGAATTGTAGGGTCAGGAAACTTTTAAAGAATGAATTTTGTTGAAAGTTTTAATTCTGTCTGTCTATCTGTCTATATATACTGCTCACAAAAATAAAGGGAACGCAAATCCCTTCATTTCCATGGTAAAATGTTCCCTTTATTTTTGTGAGCAGTATACATATATAGGCTGTGATGGAAACCTTCATTTTTTTATGCAATGCATTTTGGAACTGTGGCAGAATATTTCATAATGATAATGGGGGAAATTAACGGACCCAAAAGAGAAATGCTTATTTCAAGAAAAATAACTTAAATACAATTTAAACAAAGTGACAACAAAATGGTAAGTACTATTTACTCCAATACTTTCACCTCATAAATTGTCTCACTTTCAAGGTGCAATTTTGTCCCATTTAGTTTTTAATGAAAAAATGGATAGAGAAATTTTTCCAATTAGTAGTAAAACAAAAATTCATCTAAAAGTTGGAATGATTGAATTAAATCTCTCTCTCTCTCTCTCTCTCTCTCTCTTTCTCTTTCTCTCTCTTTTTTTCTCCTTTTTCCTCCTTCCCTGTCCCATCAGTATAATTTAAAGAGACAGCTTGATGCATTTCATTTATAAATCAAATCATGCCTACTGCTTGCCTAATTAACACCAGCACAGCTGTTAATTAAATAGTTTACAATACCCAGCTACATAATTGGCCAACAGATTGAGTTAGGCCTTTGCTGCAGGCAGTAAGTACTTTTCAAAACCTTGCATTCATAGCCTATTAATGGTTTATAAAATATTCAGGTAGACAAAAGTTCACATTTTTTGGAAATATGCTGTCAGCACCATTCATTTCTGTTTGGAGATTCTTTCATATCACTTTTCAATAATTCAGGAAGTAATTTTCTTTCTTTCTTTCTTTTTTCTTACTACCTTCCAATTTTAACTTCACTTGCTCCAGTGCTTCATTGTAACCAACTTATTTATTGTGATCCATGAGGGTTTTTTAAAAATAAAATAAAATGACTTATCCTAGCTCAGTTTGAACCAATTTCACATAATAATCAGTTCCCTGTATTTCTTTAATTGAAATCAGTACTGACTTATTTCCAGTCTGTTTAAATGATTAGGTGTCATCCACAAGAAACCAGGAAGGAAAGCAGTTAAAATGATTACAGGTTTATTGCATGTTAACACTCTACAAATATCTGAACTAATAACAGTCAAAGCAAATTGGTAGTGGATAAGAGTCAACAGAATTCAAGGTGGGCAGTGACTCAAGACTGATAATGCACTTGATCCCTCCCTTGGGCTCAGCCTACTCATCTCCTACATCATGTTTAGAACTTGTATTATATATCAACACAGATATATAAAGAAGTGTGACCAATTATTCATTATATTCTTTTCATCAAGAATATGTTCATATTGTTTGTCTGAACTAAATGCATCTATTCACGTTCATTTACAATATTATTTACATGTTTCTCAATTTGTTCATTTTCTTCATTTCGTATTTTCTTCATTTCTTCTTTTTCTTTCCTATCTCATTTGCTTGTTGCTTTATTTGATCAAATTATAGGAATGAAATATTAAAACTGATAAAATGTATGTATCCATGCATAATTG
The DNA here is from genome assembly GCF_001527695.2 of Protobothrops mucrosquamatus. Classification (NCBI taxonomy): domain Eukaryota; kingdom Metazoa; phylum Chordata; class Lepidosauria; order Squamata; family Viperidae; genus Protobothrops; species Protobothrops mucrosquamatus. The sequence continues at coordinate 98,608 of NW_015387977.1, read as the reverse complement.
CAAACATGTTATTTTTTCCATATAGCATTCTTTGTTCATCTAATGTTGTACCTTATTAACTTTCTGACAATTACTGTCCTCCAAATATAATTCTTAATTTTCTGACCAGAAAAGGCAAGTTCTTTTCTTCAGATTGCAAGTAATTCAGAATTTAATAATGTTCACTAGAACAGAAGTATAATAGTTCACTATCCATGATGGCATTGTAGATGCTAGCATTTTTCATCATTATTTTAATATCATAATTTGTAATGTTTTGCATTTTATTCTAAAAATCCTGACCTTTATTTTTAATCAGCAGAGTTAATCCTATTTAATTGATTACACATAATATTTGTAAAGAAAATAAAATAATAAATGCAGATAGTCCTCCCTTAAAATGGTAATTGGGACCAGAATTTCCATTTCTAAATGACTCAATTGTGAAGTGTGATTGCACCATTTAGCAATGGAAATTCCAATAGTTCCATGTGCTGTCATTAAATAAATCACTGTGGCAAGGACATCATGTGATTTGCAATCTTCAGTCAGCTTCATCATTGACTTTGCCTTTAGGAAACTTGCAAAGAAGGTCACAAATGGGGATCACATGACTGTGGACCACTGCAATGTCATAATTGGCAGCTGGGTGCTGCGTGCCTGAATCACAATTACATGACTGCAGGGATGCTGCCACAAATGTAAATACAAGAACCAGACATAAGTACCACTTGTTGCACTGTTATGAATCTGAATAGTCACTGCATAAGTGATCATTAAAGGAGGCATTATAATACCCATATAGTTATGCCCAGCTATTAAAAAGTGGAGAAAGTGCTAAATTATATTAAATTATAATAAAAATTATTCTCCACAGAAAGGATTTAGGCTTTTCTTAAGGAATTGCAATGATTCTTGTCTCAAGAAGAACTTCGTTATTCCTTGTGATTTGGGAAGTCTTCCCCCAAATAGTGCCAGCCAGATGTGTTGGATTATAGTTCTCAAAATCCAAGAGTACTTCGCAAAAAAAAATTAAAAAAGCAGTCACTCAGATGTTGTCCATTAGTGGCACCATAACCAAGCCTTCCACCAGTTACCTTAAAAACCAAGTTAATATGCATTGGAAGAACTGTTCCATTGAATACTTGAACTCAGAGCTAATCGGGATCTTAAATAGCATCTGCAGTAGTTTGCAGTAATTTTAGGAGGAAATTGTCTTTGGAGATTATGGGGAATTGATATGGTATCATCTTAACATTGCTCAGTAATTGATCATGATTAGCCTGCATCATTTAAAGTGTCTGCATCATCTTCAAGAGATGTGGAATAATTGACATGAAATTATCAAGATACTTACACTATAGTAAATCAGTTAAAACTGAAAATAGATCTTCTTGGTCATTGCAAACACCATGAAATCTAATGACAAAACTAGATCCAGGAATATCCTTAAGACAGATACATCTACTTCAGACCACTTTCTTACCTTGAGACCTCATCACATTTCACAGTATCTGTTTGTCTTAGCTTTCTGAATCCTTTTAGCTGAAAAGCTACAGATCATGACAAGATTAGAACTAATTCATCCTGTAGCCTAACAAAACCAAACATGAAATCACTTTTTATCACTCCAGAATGCATTTTCATGAATTTATCACCAACTTCCTTTTTCCAGAGCTTATCTGATAGAAATTGATAGATATTTTTCATTCTTAGAAGATGTAATGCACAAATGCACCTGTCTCTTCTTTATTTCTTAAAAAAACCCAAAGATATTTCTGGTAATTTTCTAATAACTTAATATTTTCAGATTTTTCAAAAACACATACCTACCATAAACAAATTTGGAAAAACCAATAAATGCACTGAATGTGATCCATTTAGCTTGAATCACTTGTCTGTATTATCTAACTCTGTTTCCCAATCTTGGAAGCTTTAATATATGTGGACTTCGACTCCCAGAATTCCCAGCCAGCATGCTGATTGGGAAATTCTGGGAATAAAAGTCCACATATCTTAAAGTTGTCTTGTTTCAGAAACACTAATGTATTCCTTAAAGAAAGAATGGTTTACTTCTATTCTGTATTAGAAAGGATTGTGTAGGTAAGCCTTTGTAATACTTGATTACAGAGCTATTTTCATGTGGCTTTAATTTCCGGAGTCTGCTAACATTTTTCTTGCTGTTCTCATAATCTTGTCATTTATGATGTCTTTGCTATTTGGCAAGAGGAAAAAAAATGAATGTCTGTGTTTACCACTGAAATCTTTGAAAACTGCACAAAAGGGAGAGTGGAATGGTTTTAATCCTGGCAGTAAAAGATAGAAATGGAAATTTTTTCTTACTATTTCTCATAGATTCTTGTTTTCTATTTTGAAGTGTAATTTGTGGTTCATCAAACAGAAAAAAGAGCATTGATCTGGATTAATTAGACTTTACCCATAATAAGCACCTTTATCCCTTCCTTTTTACTTTCAGAAATATCAGTATAGTGTTTTGTTTAAAGCTGTTTTTTTCTGTACCACTATTTTTTTAATAATCCAATGGATTAAAAGATATTGTTTTAATCAAAATATAATTTATCTAAATTAAAATTTTAATGTGTTGCAAATGTTTTTGTTCACACTACAGACAGAAGTCTTGACATTATGTATGACATTATGTATATAATAATAAAATATAGAACAAAGACAGATTTTGCAAACTTTGTTTTTACCATTAATGAAACCTTGCAACACTAAAATGACTCTTCATTTTAATAGAGTTTGTGGGTAAACACATTTCTAAACACCTATTTATATTCAGAAAGTTTAAAAATATTACTCTGATTAATTTCTTTTTCTTTTCTTTTTCTTTTCTTTTTCTTTTCTTTCTTTCTTTCCTTCTTTTTCTTTTCTTTCTTCCTTCCTTCCTTCTTTTCTTTCTCCCTCCCTCCTTCCCTACCTTCCTTCTTCATTTTCACATAACAGTAATGCTTTGCTCTTTATATCCCATTCACTATTCAATTTCAAATGGTTAAAAGTATTTGACATCTTGGGTTAACAAAGTAGAAGTTATTGGACCTACTGTTATGGAAAGATTGGTTATAGCAAAGAAGAATTTCCTTCTATGGGTTATTCAAACTTCTTTTAGTCATATAGAATCACCAGTAACATGTTTCTCCGAAAATAAGACAGGGTCTTATATTAATTTTTGTTCCAAAAGTCATATAAGGGCTTATTTTCTAGTTAGGTCTTATATGGTATTAAATGTGTCCATCTGGCTGACGATGTTAACTGGGGCTTACTTATAATATGAGCATCCTGAAAAATCATGGTAGAGCTTATTTTCATTTTGGGTCTTATTGGGACCCAAATACTGTGGAAAACACAGTATTATAGTCAATTGTAGTTCAGCTGTATTATGATATTATAAAATATGTAACAGTGTAAATATGATTACAAAAGGGACTGTTTTTGAAAATATATCATCCCAGTTCTAATAGTATTTTAATTTTACTAGGCAATATTTCCTATAAACATTTTGTTAAAATCTGAATTATGCATGTGAAATATTAAATACACATCTGAAGCAAGACTTAAACACATTCTTCATTTATCATGTTGAATATTAGATCAGTCAAATAATCGGCAAACAATGCAACATTTGAATAAGCTTCATAATACAAAATATTTGGATTGTCAATTATATAATCAATCATTTGCTAATGAATGTTGTATTTTAAAATAGATAAGGATGCTATCTACATTTACCTACTCTGATCCCAACTGGCTGCAAAGAGCAAAAGTATCTTTCTGCCATAGTGATCACGGTTTTCTAGCACTCCTGGGAAGCCATCAATCAGAGCTCGTTTGATCCCTGGATCATCAGCCTTGAAATTTTTAAACATATCCAGATTCAGCTGCCGATATTGGAAATACTGAGCCAATAATCTGAAGGCATCTGTTTGATGAAATTTTCTGGCTCGGAGAAATCTCAGGATGAAGGCATCATCTGTACGCAAGAATCCAATGTCAGGTCTTGTGATGATCATGTCCCTTACTTGCTGAATATCCTGGTGCAAAACATCTGGGTTTTCATTAAGCTCCAGACGGGCTTTCTCTATGATTTCTGGATTGAGTCCAGTATGCAAATGGGTCATGTCTTCAAAAGTTGCTTTTCTAAATCCTTGGCTTTAGAAGTATGGTCAGAATATGCAATGGCCCCATTCAACTAAGAGTATATGGTGATCCATTCAAGTGCATTTATTTCTTCCATTATATTGAGTGGAAAAAGAATTCACAGGTAATTCCATTCATATTCCCAGAAATCCATCCAATGTACAAATTTGCATTTTCTGTAAAACAAATGCAAAATCACTAATCATATGTGAATAAACAATAATTGAATAAGCACATTTCAAAATTCTCTCTCTCTCTTTTTATTGCCAGTATAGATCTGATTAAAATTGAACTATTTTGAATGGAATAACACATTGCCATCAATTCTGTGCCTCCCATACATCATGATGAAAATATAATTACACTGAGCCATCAGCACTGTAGATATTACATTGATTTCATATTTAGTATTATGCTATTGCTCCTTATTTAACAATAATAAAGTTAAAAATGAAGACTGAAAGTGATTTATGTATTCTGAGAAATACTTTTTGTAAATAAAACCTGCTTTCTTCTTGCTAATGGAAATTAATTCCATTTGAGATCATAATTTCCAAAGAATTATACTCAGAATAGTTTCCAATATTTACACAGTTCTTACTAATCCTCAACAAGAGATTATTCTTTCAAACATGTGGAAAGGAATTTACACAAAACATAAATATACATGCACTTTGCACCACATCCTTTGTGCAGTGTGCAAACCATTGCTCCTCTAGTAGGAATAAGTTTTTAACAATCACATCCACAAAACAGCCTCTGAGCTCCAGAACCTGCCCTTCCTTTCTTCTTTATCCTCCCCCATACACTAAGGTGGAGGAATTGCATTCATTCATCTAGTCAGAGAGCCATAAGCCCTTAGCTGAAGACAATCTGAAGAAAACTATTCTAGAGAATCACACAAGCATGGCATAATTGTATCTGGTGAAACTCTGAAGCAAGATTAGAAATTGTTTCTATTGAAGACATGCAAATTACCTAATCATTAACACATTGAGGTGATTCAGTCAGTTCCTTCTGGAGAGATTCCTGGACTCCCACATCTCCCACAACTTTCCACATATTCCAATGCAGAGAGTCAAAGGGATCAGTCCCCTCTGTTGAAACAAATTTCTATGTGTCTTTATATGTGTGTGTGTGTGTGGACTGCAACACATATAGGACTCAAATAATTTATCTATATCTATATTGATGAGAAATTCAATATCTATGGTAGATTGAAAGAGGGGGAAGGGAGGGGAGAGCAGAAGAGGAAAGGAAGAGAGACTATAGTGAAAGTGAAATTATTACTGGAAGAGAAATAATTCCATTTTCATTCTACTTTCTTTCATTTCTACTTTTCTTTCAGGTCCATTTTTCTCCTAGATTTATTCTTGAAGTACCATATAATTCCCTGTCCCAAATTCAGAACTTCTTTTCACCCTTGCATTCTCATTAATTCTCTTAGTCTTTCATCATAACAATTAAACCAGTCACATTTTTAAATCTGTTCCCTTTTCTGTTACACATGAACAACCTACGCTTGAACCATGTATCCAAAACAAATAGAATGTCTGAGCAGATGATCATCCATCAAATTGTCATTGACTCTTGAATATGCAAAATGGCACAATCACATTTTTGAATTCTCTTTCTTACTTTCTCATCCATTCATCAGAAAGGGTTTATTTCCCTCCCTCAAGTATGATGATTATAGGTACTAGTCAGGGATAGGATCCTATGCCTGCAGAAATTGAACCCAGATGTCACTCTTCCTCACAAGATGGAAAAAAAAAAACCTGAGTGCTTCCAAAAGAACAACAATTCAGGACAAGAATCAGTGAGACTGCATCGAAAATGACTTCCTCTTCTACGGTTCCTTCTTGAGGAAGCCAAGTGAGTTTCCCCTGATAAACACAGAGGTGACTCCAGATCCAGGGATAACTGATATACTTGTTAGGGGTTAATAAGCTTTAAAAGTACAAAGTTCTTTCATATAACTGTCTTATCCATAAAAGCATAAAGACAAACTGGACCTTTAGTAAAAGTTTTACTTGTATTGCATCTTAGTCATTATTAATGCTGAACTCTGAGGATCTTATATAGAATCTATTCAACTATCCAAAAGGTCAGCTCACATGCCTTCCCTGAGTTAGCCCTGCTAAGTCATTGTTTATTTGTTTATTACACTTATATGCCTAGATGTAAGCCTACAGTAGATGTAGAAATTTGTGGATAAATCCTGTGCTATGTTAAGCAGCTTTTGATGGTATTTCAATAGACCATAGTAAGTCCCAAGAAATGTCACTCTTTACCAATTGTGCTGGTGAAAAGAAAAAAAAAAGAGCACAGGAAGGTGTGCTAGATAGATGGCAACTGTTAATATTTCCAATTCCATGTGTGGTACCGAAGAGGTTGACTTATGAGTCAAGTTAAATCTTTTCACATAAGTAAATGAAATGTCAGGTTTACTGTTTTGGTGAAATGCCCCATTTTACATGAGCACATATAAAATCATTAAAAAGTCAATACTACACATTCATTTTCACATCCTTCTTTCATTCTAACATTTGGCCTTAAGGCAACATGTAGGCAGCCAGAATAATCAATATTCCTTTGAAGTTTCCTGATAGTATTACTAAATATAAACTGCTACTGGCCATTATAATATGTTCATTTAGTGGCTGAACTATGCCTACCAGTTGTTTCATTCATAAAAATTCTTGAATTCTATAAAGCAATTAAACAAAAATGTGATTACTTTTCAGCTTTAACAATTAATATTTATCCTTAACAATATAAATTGCTACATGTTAATTAACCTAACAAAGCTTTAGAATCCTATCCTGTTGTTATAATCTGTTTACAAAATGTGAAGACACAGCTGCCAGGTCTTTAGTATGAAACCATCAAACCTAGGATGTCATAGTGTATCAGCTGATCCAAGTAGTGTGGCCTTTTACAGATTGACAGATGAAAATTTTATCAATGAGTAGATTTTCTAAGTGCCATTAAAGATTTTTGTTTATGTCATAATCTTTCAGTTTTAATTTTCACATCTTGATACTTTGTGATCTTGTCTGATTCTTTATCTTTCTACTATTCCCAGGTTTTGCCACATCAATTATCCACACTTTCTTCTTTTCAACCAGTTATATATGGTGTGTTACGAGCCAGGACTTTATCAGTCTACATTCAGAAATACCATAATATTTTACCATGTTCAATTTTGACTTCTATTTCAACTTTTATTATTATTATTATTATTATTATTATTATTATTATTATTATACAAAATTTTATTGAATATACAATTAAAAAAACACAAAAGGCACATTAAACATAATACAATTAAAGACAAAAAAGACACATTGGACATGATACAACTTCCCTGTTTAAATGATACTATTAATATTACTTTACATTAAGTTATTACATTGTTACACAGTGCGCATTCTTTCAATAAAGTACATCCTAGTTAAATAACTTTTGGTTCTATCTAATATGACAAATATTAAAATAAGAATGTCTAGGTTATCTACTTAATCATCAGCCTTTGTCCCAGCGTACCTCTTAAAATCCAACCAATTATACACTTTATTCCAAATTTCAAAGTATTCTGTTTCTGTTTTATTTTTGAGTTCTAATGTCAGTCTGTCCATTTCCGCACAGGATAGAATTTTGTTTAGTATTTCTTCTTCAGGGGGGGGGTTCTTTTCTTTTCCAATTTTGAGCATATGTTAAGCTTGCTGCGGTTAAAATGTGCAGAATTAAATATAAAGCTCCTTTGCTGAATTTATCCATAGTGATCCATAATAAAAAGAGTTCTGGTTTTGCTTCACTTTTTTAATGATAGTATCTCTTCTAACCAATTCTTTATCAAGTGCCAAAATTTTCGAACTTCTGAGCATTCCCACCACATATGATAGTAAGTCCCTGATATTTTCCTACATTTCCAACATAATGGTGAAGATTTTTTGTCTATTTTTGCTAGCCTTATAGGGGGAAGGTGCCACCTGTAAAACATCTTGTATAAGTTTTCTTTGTAAGTAGTAGCTAATGTTAATTTCCTATTCCTGTCCCACAGTAGTTGTCAATAATCTAACTCGATATTATAGCCGAAGTTTTTATTCCAAATTAACATTGTATCTTTCGTCTGTTCTGCTGGCATACTTTGTTCTAATAAATATTGGTAATTTTTTTTTTATCATTTTGTCGTCAGTTCCTAGCAGAGTTTTGTCTAGTTCTGTATATTCTAATCTAGTTTAATCCCAGGTTCTTTTTTATCTTTTCTATATCGTGCTTGTATTTGCAAGTATGCCCACCATTCCAACTTTATGCCATCTTCTAATAGTTCCCTTCTTGTTTTCAATTCTCTGGTCTCATCTAGAATGTTTTTATATGTAATTACCTTTACCAGGTTCATAAATTTTGGGTGCAAAAAAATCTCCAGTGTTGAAATCCAATTGGGTATTTTCATGTAATTAGATTTTTTAATTTTAATCCACACATCTAGTAGTGCTCATCTAATATTATGTTTCTGGAAATACTGGCGTGCTTTGTATTTCCCATCCCATAGTATTGCATGCCACCCTGTCTGCATATCATGACCTTCTAGTGCTAGCAATCTCCTTTTTCAACTATATGTACCCACCAATTTTTCATTATTAGTACATATTTTTACATATGTTCCAGTGAATCATTTTGGCAAATGTACTATGTTGTTTATAATTAATTTGTATGATCTTCTAGCATGAGCTGAATATATGATCTACTCTTTCTTCTGCTTCTTTGTACAATCTGCACTTTGAATCACTTAAAGCTTTTTCATTTTTGGCCTTGATTGCATTAGTTTGAATAGCTTGCTCTTGCACAGCCAAAAGCAAGCCTTCAGTTTCTTTTTTAAAATATTATATAGTAAGTTCTAATTCTGGCTTAAATACAAAGTCAGCAAGGTGACCTTGGTTAGTCACTTTCTTGCAGCTCTAGAAAGGAGGCAATGGCAAATTATTTCCAAATTGTTTCAAGAAAACTGCAGGACTTCCTAGGCAGTTTCCAAGAGTCAGAACTAACTTGAAAGCACCTCCCCCCAAAAAAGAAAGAAAAACTAAAAACATACACAAACACATTTACCACTTAATCCTGCAAATATTACTTGTGAGAAGATATATACAGTATTTAACTGGAAATTGACTAAATGTTATAGTTACTAATTCTACAAAAATCAGTAACTGTGTTTACAAAAAACTCTTACAGTATCTTAATGTAATATTTGTCTTCTCACAACAACAGAACTCAAAATGTTTAAAATATGTTATAGTTCAAGGGATTAAGAAATGAAATAAATCTAATATATAAGACAGGGAATATATATATATATATATATATATATATATATATATATATATATATATATATATATATATATATATATATATATATATATATATATATATATATATATATATGAATGCTTTTGTTTGAACACCCTGTCGGCCCAAATATGGGAAGGAGAAATCTTTTGCCTGTAGCAGCTCAATCTAGAGCCATCCACAGGCAGCAGTCGCTTAACTGCGACATCATATGTGTTTTTCAAAATTTGGATATATATATATATATATATAGTGCTTTGTTATATTTATTTGTCACTTCAAACTTTGGGGAACCCTCCCTAACTAGGCTAGAAATGACCTAAATTTTAATCAAATGATCTGGAGATCATTTACGTTTGAAAAGCTGTGATTTCTATTTATTTGGAATTCTAGCATAATATTTGATTTGTATTGGCAAATGATTACTATTACACCAATTATAATACTTGCATTTATTTATTTATTCCTTTTTTCTTTTACAAATAAGTCGGCGGTAAACAATCAAATACACCTTCTTCTTCCTATTTTCCCCAAAACAACAAGATGGCATAGATATACAGTAGATATAAATATATAGATATCGATCTATATAGATTTATATAGCAATAATTGATGTTTGTCATTATTATAAGTTCAGGCCAGTGATTCACTGTTTCAGTGGAACTATTCAACCAAATGCTGCCATAATGGCAGATGTTATTGGTTTGCTTGTTCAATTTATATCCCATTTTTCCTTCAGGAGCACAAGAAGGAATGTTGAGTTGAAAAGGAGTGATTGGCTCAAAGTAACCCAATGAGCTTCTATGGTTCTATCTGGCTCCTCCTAAACCATGCTGCTTCTAAACCATTATTATATCACTATATTACACTGAAGCTGTTTATTGAAATTTCAAGTAGGGTTTTTTTTTTTGTTTAGAAGTCATCAGTTATAAATTGTTTGTCAATAAAGACAACCAATGTTCATCCCCCCCCCCCAAAAGGTTCTGTACTATGTAGAAAATACATCTCTCAATTAATATCACTATATCAGTGATGGTTTTGAAGTCCCAATTCTGTTGTTTTGAATTGACAAACTATGCTTAATTACATTAATATGTTATTGATAATCTAGTTTCAAAAAGGTTAAAGAGTCAAAGCAAAACAATTTCTTATAATTATCCATGCAATGACAATCAAATGATCAGAAAGCATTCTCTCTCTTTTTTTTTAAAAAAAAAAAAATCTATCTTGCATTTTGATTGTTTGGTTCTTGATTTTCAGAAGAGAGATGATTCAACAAAACAGGAGAATTACCAATATACCTGCTATAATCTCATTAAAAATGAAAGGCACAACAAGAGCTTAATCACTGAAAACAAACCAGGAAAAAAATTTGTTTAACAATACCCTGTTACTAGCTGAAAGAGAAAACGCATACCCTGTTCTGCATGACATCATGTTGTTACATAACATCATTTTACTTGTTGGCTCTGCACTAACTTTTAATGTACTAGGACAATCTGTGTTATTGTCTCATTATACCATGTAACCACAGGGAACTTCTCTCTCCATGTGTGTCTCATGTTTTTCTGTCCCTTCCAAATATAAATCAACTGCATTTAAGAACAAAGAACAGCCATCTGTTCTTTAACTTTAGATTATTGTTTTCATCCATTTTCCTCAAAGACAAGCCCAATAAAAAATTGCAGTATTAGAAATATATTGTAAAATAATTGTGTTATTTCATTGCATTAAGTTATATTTATTAAAATCTTGACTTTTATACCTCATAAGGGGGAAAAATAAATCATTACTTTCTACAGTAAAGTAAAAAAGATGAGGTAGGTGGAAGACATTCACCCTCCTATTTATTGAGTGATAATAATTTCTCATTTAGAAGTGATTTGAATTGTTCCTTTTGGGGGGCTTTTAGCATCTCTTCGAATTTAAGAGTTATGGAAGCAGACATCAAATTATTTAAAAACAGCTTTTGCCTGCTGAACTTTACAATTGCCATTTCCTTGCTGAGAGACACATCCATCCTCTCAACACACCCACCCACCCACACACACACTATTCTAACTCTCCTATAATTTGACCTTTTTTTCTAAATTGTAACCTTCAATTGAACTTCCTCACTTAAGGCTCCTAGAAATATTAGTATATACGTGTGCATGCATGTACACATGTGCTTATTTTTTCTGCTCTCCTCTGAGAATTTCAAGGTGCTCGAATGTAACCTCTGTGGGAGTTTAAAGGGGG
>NW_015387977.1:76146-86779 GCF_001527695.2 Protobothrops mucrosquamatus | reverse complement strand
GATCGGATGAGTGTGTGTGCTTCTCCACACGGTAGCAGTCATCCCTCTGGGTCCTAAAAACCTTCTGTCTTCAATTCAGTCTTATAACAGAATAACACAATGCACACATGATAATAAGATCCTGCCTGTGTGACAGATGATTCCAGAAATGCTTGTTCATGAGAATGATGCAGAGAACGATATAGGGATATGTAAAAAAAAGAAGAAGAATGGAGCCCTTATGAAAAAGAGGCTGATGCTGCAATGCTGAATGTCCAACTCCTATAAATTCAGTGTTTGTATGTGTTTGTTGTTAAAGCTAAGGCAGTTGGAGATATGATCCTGAGAACAGAAATATCATCTCTTTTTCTTATTGCTACATGTTAGGAAGAACACTAATAAAGTGGAAAAACCACCATCTGCATAGCAACTGTGTGTTCCCAAAGGATGTATTTTGCTCAGAACCAGCAATTTAAAATGTCATTAAAATTCAGCAGCTGACAAAAAATTAAATCTCCATAAAGCATTTTCCTTTTTTTCATTGAGAAACTTCCAGGTTCTCACCAGACACAATTTCTTCATACAGTCAGATTGGAGAATGGTATATTATCAGCCTCATGGTCTCTATATACAGAGATAAAAATAGGGGGGAAATGCAAGGAATTACTGCAGGGATAAATTTTCAGCTTAGTCCAAAATCAGAATTTAATGGTGGAATTCTGACTAATTTGCAGTATAGCATAAAGGACCTCCAACTGCCCTATATTTCACAACAATGAAAAAAGATCCCCATACTCTAAATTACATTGCTAAAATATGGAATATTTGAATAATGGGGTTGGGGTGTTGTGCCTATGAACCACAAATCCCATCCACTTCTAGTATTCAGGACACATTCCTGGTCTCATATCTTCTTTAAGTGTGTATACATTGCTTTAAACCTAAACCAGTAGATATTCAGGATTCTAAGGTGGGATGGGAACTAAAGTTGTTCCTGCAAGCTTCATGATTGTTGGCATTTATGCTTAATTAAATATTATTTGGAGTTAGGAATATGGCCCAAATCTCAATTCAGTATAGTAGAACAACTATTAGATTCACACATTATGATAAGCTATGGGTAGTATTAACCAATGCCTGCTTAAACAAGCATAAGATTAAGAAAATATACAGAAGCAGGAGGAGGAGGAGGAGAAAATCTAAGTTGAGTATTATTATGTTAATCTTCTTCTTCTTGTGCCATATCCATTATCAGACGTTGGCGATCCTGTTTTTATCGGCAGCCGCATGAAAAAGTGCTGCTGAGTTTTGTCCAAACCAGTCCCTTAGATTTTGAAGCCATGATGTTCTTCTTCTGCCTGGACCTCGTTTGCCTTCAGTCTTTCCCTGGAGGATTAAATGGAGTATGCCATATTTTTCTGGGTGTCGCATCACTTGTCCGAAATATTGTAATTTTCGTTTTTTAATTGTTTTGATGATTTTCCTTGACTTTCCCAGGCGGCTTATCACTTCCTCATTTCTGATCTTGTCAACCCAGCTTATATGTAACAGCCGCCTGTAAATCCACATTTCAAATGCTTCTAGTCTCTTCAGGTGGCCTTCTGTCAGAGACCAACTCTCTACTCCATAGAGCAGGATAGAAAAAATATAGCATCTGACAAGCCTGATTTTCAGCCTTAGGCTTATGTCGTGACTTCAGAAGACCTTTTTCATTTTGAAGAATGCTGTTTGAGCTTTTTCTATCCTTGTCTTTACTTCAACGGTCATGTCCCAGCTTTCATGTAAATTGGAACCAAGGTGTGTGATCCTTTCAACTTTTTCTAGTGGTATTCCTTCTGAATTTATTGGTGGTAAATTAACGGGTTGTTTGCTGATGACCATGATCTTGGTTTTTGAGGTATTAAGTTTCAAGCCATATTTTTGAGATCTTTCTGTGACTCTGTTGATGAGGAGCTGAAGGTCTTCATGCTTACTGGCAAGCAGAACTGTATCATCAGCATATCTTAAGTTGTTGATCCAAACACCGTTTATTTTGATGCCAGCATCGATGTTCTCCAGTGCCTTGTTGAAGATTGACTCAGAGTAGATATTGAACAACAGTGGAGACAGAATACATCCCTGTCTGACCCCTCTTCTTATTTCTGCATCAGCTGAGTATTTTTGGCCTAGTCTCACATTTGCTACCTGATACCAATTCAGATTCTTTATTATTTGGATGTCTTTGTCATCTAGTCCCCCTTGTTTCAGGATTTCTAATAGTTTGCTGTGTCTTATTTTATCAAAAGCTTTTTCAAAATCAATGAAGCACATGTAAACACTGTGATTGACATCTCTACAACGCTATACAAGAACCTGATATTCTTGTTATGATGTAATTATGATGTATTAACCTTATGTTAATACATCATAATTCGCTATGGTATCTAGTATTTTAATTCATTATTGAGATATGTAGCACATATGAAATCTGCATACCAGTCTCTAGACTAGTCCATTAGTCTCTAGACTAATGGAAGATCTTTGCTATTCTAACACAGGATGTAATGTTTCTACCTCATCTTCAAAACAACAGATAAGTTGCAAGAATACCATAATGACAGCACTCACATGCTGTATTTAATGTGCTTTATTGCACAGTTTTATATTTTTTTCTACTGATTTACATTTTTCTTTTTCTTTTTTTTCTTTTTACTAAGTTCAAAAAAACAAAGAGAAAGAGTAAGCAACATAAAATTATAAGTGAATTAAAACAAAACAAGAAAAACTATACAGGAATATATTCAGTTTCATTTAGATTCTACAGAAACATTTGAATGAATGGTAACCATATTTCATTATAATAGTCCATAGCTAATCTGCATCAATAAGTGATTCACTTATTGTTAATAAAATTAAGTCTTCATACCACTGAATATTTGGGATTATAGAGTTATTTTTTTCAATAGGTTTCTCCTTTAAATCATAAGTGATTGAACTATAAGTAAGACTTGAAGAAATCACTTTCTTTCTCCAGATATTTAAATTAGACACTTGTTTAAATGGTTCTATTATTGAGGTTGCATGCATTCATTCTCTCTCTACTTGGGGTTTCTATATATATATTAGTTTTAATTAATTTAATTATTTTCAGTTTTTAATGTTGTTTTGTATTTTTAAATGCCTACTTTTATGCATTTATTGTTTTTATTGATTATTCATAATCCCTTTTTATGAAGATGTGCGGTTAATTCATATAAATTTGATTAATAAATATCTAACATATTCCTACAATATTTATTTTGATGTATTAAAAAAACATAGAATTAAATAAAGAATTAAAACTGCTGGTTACCAACCATGGAGATCTACAAATCTGATAGATGACAAAATATGTATCACAATGTTGTAATGCAAAGTCTGTACCTTTTGTACTTGCATCATGGCTTTGTGCGCAACTGCATATGGGGCAGAATTTCTAATATAGATACAGTTGATATTGTGCAAAAAATCCAACCCGTGATAGAAATATCTGCATACAGAATTCTGCAAACAGTTTCTATTTTTCCTTTGCTATTTTTAAATAACTGGCTTATTCTATATTAGTGTACTATGTAAAACTCATATGAAATAAAGTACATTTAACTTAAGCTGCAATTATAATGCTACTGATTTTTGTTTCATTTTATTCTGCTCTCATATTTTTTCTCTTGAAAGCTTGGATGAGTTACTTAGTACACAGATGGTATTTGACATTCACCTTATTACATGAATCATCATTCTTTGAGAGAAGATGTAGGTAGGCAATTTTGAATCTTGTCAAATATACATAGAATACATATACATTATATTATGGTAGGCTGCACTGTTGGCTAGATGTTTAGACTGGATTTGGCATTTAACTACAGTGAACTGGGGAGACTTATGTTTAGGAAAATATTTGTTAAGAAAAACAAATGTTATAATCTTAAGAAGTTTAGTTTGAAAGACTACACTTATTTAAGGATAATGTCTACAGAGATTTTTTTTGTTCATCTTCTAATCATCTTTTCTTTTATATAAGGCACTAAAGCAAATGATAATAAGGCGCTGGCTTCTTCTGAAACAGAAGAGGGAATGTTTCATTTTAAAGACTATCAGTTTGTTGTAGTAAAGAGTAAATAATGGCAGTCCATGCTTCAAACATTTATTTAGATTTCATAGAGGTACAAACAAATATCTTTTTGCTGTTCATAAGAACTCAGCTTGAAAAAAAGATGATGCTGCCTTAATAAAGTAATAAAAATGTTTTCAATAAAATCTTTAAAGCAACTGTATCTTTTTTTAGCCTGTCAGGAAAGTTTTAAAAAATCTCATAACCACTTTAATAAATAGTAAATTGATGTTGTGTTTACACAACATGAATGACTTTGAAGCATCCACTCTTGTAATAAATAATCTAAATATACTATACATCTAGAATTTTCAACCCCAATTCTATAGCCTCAGACATTTTTCTTCTTATGCTATGGAATTATAAACCTGAAAAGTTCATTTGAAGATATGTGGATATTGTACTGCATATAAAATATAGTTATTCTAAGGAAAGCTAAGGAAAGTGTACTGTATATAGGCAACAAACAATGGAAATAATGTTTAGTGCTTTATGTCCATTCAGATGAACAAAGCATTTTTCTCCCTTCATACTATAATCAGAACTTATTTTCTGAAAGGAAAACATGTGTTTCAGGTAATGGTAAATCCTATAAAATTATATGAATCATCATTCTTTGAGAGAATATGTAAAATATGAGTTGAAGAATCCCTTTACATTAGAGGATGGACCAACATATGTGGATGGCATTGCAGTGTGATAATCATATCTTGTGTGGTATTCAATAACTTGGAAGTTTAATTTTGGACTTAGAATAACAGTAGAAGTATGATTGACATCCTTTGTTTTCATTCATGAGGAAGGTGTAAAATGCTTGAACAGATTTTGTGTTGGCTTATTCCTTTGTTTGTGTTTGTGCCTGCTTCTTCTTTCCTTTTTCCAGAATCTTTAGTTTTCTTGAAACTCCACATCCTAAATGTAGTAAGGATAACTGCCTGAGACAGCAAATTATGGGGGAAGTAACCTTAAAGCTAACAAGGCTATGTATGAGCCCTCACCCTAATCCTTGTTTTAGTTTGCTGCATTTTAATGCAGTGGAGCAAATTGCTAATACTCCAGGGCTAGAATAAGACTATTTAATAGCCTTGTCAGCTTAAAATGTGGAATGATGGGAAGGGAAGACAGTGGCAACCTCCCTTGAACTGGCCTGAATGCTGCCACCTTCCCTGTCACCAATGGATCTTTCACATTTCTATTGGAATGGTCCTCCCACTTTCCTGGGCTCATAATTTCTGACTGAATGATATTTTTATATTCTAGCTTAGTATTAAAAGATGAGGAAGAATAGGATGTCTTTGCCAGATAAAATTATTCAAAAGGATTATCAAAAGGATTTTCTCAGCTGAAGTTTTTTGTTAATAGAAAAGAGCTAATGCTCTGATGTAACCTTGGTGCTCACAGCAGTGGCTTTAGCACCTCTCCTTCCAAACATATCTGTATTTTTTTCTCAGATTGAGTTGAAGTATTATCTGGACGTATTCATGATGTTTACTATTTTTATTATTTTTACTATATTACTATTTCTAGCAAATGTTTTAGCAATTTTCTGTATTTTTTATTACTTTGCAATCCATTCAACTATTGGACAGATTAGAAATTTTTTTTGCAATCAAGTAGTCATGGTTCTTCCTCTGAAGCTTCCCAATTGTATGGCTAAATACAACAATATTCATGTCCTTTTGCTGTTTGGAACTTGATACTTTACTCATCTAGAAATATTCATTGGAACACCTATATATGTGCGAGCCAGGTATTTGTGACAGTTCTCCAGTCTCTGATAGTAGCAAGGAAAACTCATTCTGAGGATTTAAGGCACTTTGGACATTTTTCTAGGAAGACCAGTCTCTGAAAGAGAAGAAAACAGTCACAGCAAATGGAGTTATTGTGAGGAATGGAATCTGATTATACAATTTTCTGTAAGCTTCTTTTCTATTCTTTGCTAAACACTGCAGAAAACATGCTAGCTATACCAGGTGCTTCCCAAATATGTCCCTGCATTCTGAAGTGCAATGGCCCCAGGAAACTGCATTTTAAAATTAAAGCTGTATAATTTTTAAATGTATGTACAGTATCTGCTGGTCATAAAAGCAATATATATGATAAATTTGGGCTGTGGCTGAGAGATTTCGAAGTGGTATCACCCAAAACTGATTGAGCTTTGTAAAATTCATGAAGCTTTGTTTACAAAGCATCGTAATTATTATTGGATAAAAACTTTATGTGGATGTAAATACACATGCACAGTTTCAATTTAGCTGAATGTTGAAGGATTGTATTATACCGAGGATTGTGCCACTGAAATGAACAGATGGAGAACATGACCCTTTTTGAAAAAAAGCCCTGCAGTTCATACAATTGAGATTGAGTAGCTTCTGTGCTGAATAGAATCAGTGTGCCAGTTTTTCACATATAAATCATAGAAAATCAATAAAGCAATATTGATTTACCTCTCCTAAGGAATGATTTGTTTTGCCTACCCTACTCTAGGGACAAATAAATGTGCTACTACAGCATAATAACACCACATAGGACAGGAAATGAAGGTGATAGTTCAATACTGAATCTCTTTCCCAGTGTTTTAGTTCTTTCAATTAAAATAAATTAGAATAGAATAATTGGAATAATTTATTCCAATTAGAATAAATGTATGACATGCAATTCAACAGGAATATTGTATTGGTGGAAGTAAGGATATAGTATACAAAGTGTATTTTTTTCACAATGTATAAGAAGATGTACAATCTAATTTTAAATACGATTATACCTCTTCCACACTCATATTATCTTCTATTCAAATATAGTCATTGGATACAAGATGGGTGGCAAATAATAAAATAAAATAAAATAAAATAAAATAAAATAAAATAAAATAAAATAAAATAAAATAAAATAAAATAAAATAATAAAATAAAATAAAATAAAATAATAAAATAAAATAAAATAAAATAAAATAAAATAAAATTAAATTAAATTAAATTAAAAAAAAATAAAATAAATAAAATAAATAAAATAAAAAAATAAAATAAATAATAATAATAATAATAATAATAATAATAATAATAAAATAAAATAATAAAATAAAATAAAATAAAATAAAATAAAATAATAAAATAATAAAATAAAATAAAATAAAATAATAAAATAAAATAAAATAAATATCTTGGATTTAGTGCTGGTATATGAGATGCTTTTCCATATTTTCCAGCTGGGGACTGGAAAGTCCAATGGAGTTATTGTAATTGTCATTTCCATCTTAGACATGTTGTTTTAGTCATTAAGATTTTTAGTATTTATTTTTAATTATTTAATCTGTATCCTACTTTTATTATTTTACAGATAATTCAAGGCAGCATTCATTCATTTTTATTTTCCCAGACAGGAAGGTACACATTGGGTTTAACTAAAATTGCTAAAATGAAGTTGATTTAAATCATCCTGAGTCCTGAGTGGCAGTATTACAAGTCTGCACACTAGTAGATCCCAAGACATGGTGGTGGAGGGAACACTGTGGTATAAGCAGCTTTCATCTTTATAAATTGCTCAGCTTTTTCATTACAGGCAGTCAGAAAAAGAGGCCAAAGCCATAAAAGTGTGACATTTCACTCTATGAATTTGCCTGAAAAAAAGGGGGGCTGTTTAGATCAATATTTTTCAAACTTGGCAACTTTAAGATGTGTGGACTTCAATTCACAGAATTTCTCAGCCAGTACAACACTGGTTTAGATTATCCTGTCCGTCAACCCTGTTCTGCTCAGTTTTTGGAGAAGGATTCTGCTGACGAAAAGAAAGACTTTTGAATCACTCTTCCACCAATTGGATTGGAAAGGAGGCAGAGCATAGCTTCCAGGAAAGTTTCCAATTCTTTCAGCAGCAGTTGCCACTGGAAACCCAGAAGCCCCTGTTCTTTATTTTTCCCCCCAAAATTTATTGAACTGTGAAAAAATATGGAGGTAGGGAAAGCATGCAATGCTTGCTGAAATTATGAACGCTTACGAAACCAGAAGGAGGAGGGAGCTTAGAATGGAATACAGGTAGTCCTCGACTTAAGACAAGTCACCTTGGTGACTATACAGGTAGTCCTCGACTTACAACAGCTTATTTAGTGACCGTTCAAAAAGGGACTTATGACCATTTTTCACATTTACAACATTGCAGCATCCCTGTAGTCACATGATCAAAATTCAAATGCTTGGCAAATGGTTCATATTTATGACGGCTGCAATGTCCCAGGGTCATGTGATCACCTTTTGCAGCCTTCTGACAAGCAAAGTCAATGGGGAAACCCACTTAACAACCGTGATACTAAATTAACAACTGCAGTGATTCACTTAACAATTGTGGCAAGAAAGGTCATCAAATGGAGCAAAATTCACTTAACAAATGTTTCACTTAGCAACAGAAAAATTGGCTCTATGGTGGTCATAAGTTGAGGACAACCTGTATGTCAGCAGTGTGCAGCAGCAGCCAAAAAAGCTAATACAATCCTGGGTTGCATAAACAGAGGCATAGAATCAAGATCACGCAAAGTATTAGTACTGCTTTATAAAACCCTAGTAAGAGCACACCTGGAATACTGCAGCCAATTTTGGTCACCATATCACAAAAAGGATGTTGAGAGTTTGGAGAAAATTCAGAGAAGAGCAGCTAAGATATTTAAGGGCCTGGAGACTAAAACATATGAAGAACGGCTGCAGGACTTGGGTTTGGCTAGTCTAAAGAAAAGAAGAAATAGGGAATACATGATAGCAGTATTTCAGAATTTGAGGGGCTGCGACAAAGAAGAGGGCATCAAACTATTCTCCAAAGCACCAGAGGGCAGGACAAGAAACAATGGTTGGAAACTGACCAAAGAGAGAAGCAACCTGGAATTAAGGAGAAACGTTCTGACAGTGAGGACAATTAACCAGTGGAACAGCTTGCCCCCAGAAATCGTGGGCACTCCCTCACTGGAGATTTTTGGGAAGAGGCTAGACAGTCACTTGTCTGAGATGGTATAGGTTCTCCTGCTTCAGAAGGGAGCTGGACTAAAAGACCTCCAAGGTTCTATTCTATTCTATTCTATTCTATTCTATTCTATTCTATTCTATTCTATTCTATTCTATTCTATTCTATTCTATTCTATTCTATTCTAAAGTTCCAACAGACCTACCTGGAGGGTACTAAGGTTGGGTCCCACCACAATCACATGACTGCGCTTGGCAATCAGGCTACACTTATGTCCATTTGCAGAGTCCTGCAGTCATGTAACCATGTTTTATGATGGTTTTGCTGAAAACTCGCACTTACTTTCAATTTTCGCAAAATTGAACCCATAATAAATCATTGGTTCATATGGATTTCCAATCATGGTGATTTACTTAACAACTGCTTTAAAAAAATCATAAAATCAGATCAGTCACATGACCAACCAGGTTTATGAGTTATCACCATGATGAGCAGGCTTCATTATTTTCATAATCAAGGACTATCTGTGGTCAACAACAATCTGAACAGTTGCCCAGCTTTCTTTCTCAGAGAGAGAAAGAGAAACTGCACTATGGGAATTTTTGTCTCTGCAACCCCTGCTAAATCCAGTCTACATTCCTATTCAATTTTTCTTTCGCATTGCCCCACAGTTCTCCTGAGGAAGGGCATCCAGAGTCATCAGCTACTTTATATCATTTATTTCTTATATTCTGTGTGGTGCAGAGAATAATAAAAGAGAAAAAAAATACCTTAGAGAGCTATATGTCAAGCAAGTACGTCAATGTTATTTTGAATTTTATTCCCAGAAGGGAGTAGAGTAGAAGACAAGCAACATGCAGCAGTGAAGAGCCAGGTAAAGAACGGACACAAGACCGCTGAAATCTACTATCTGGTGAGGCTAATTGAAGGAGAAACCAAATACTGACTTTCAGGCAAGGCTTCTTGGTACAGTCTAACTCTAGTGATGGATGCCTGACTCAGATGGATACCATATTACGATAAGTATTTTTCACATAAATAAAAGGAATGTCATATTTCTCACAAACAATAATTTTGGCATATGGTATGTATTGCCTTTTATTATGGTTCATTGCACAGTCAGCCAGATGTTCTGACTGCATTTGGTATTTTTGTCCACCTATAGTGTCCTTCTCGAGCATCTGGGACAGGCAGCTGATACAGTATAAGCTGTTCCAAGCAATGCCGCCTTTTGCAATTGACAGATGCTGAATTTATCCATGCCAATGATGTTCAAGTAGTGCTCCAAATGTTTTGGGATGGCACCCTAAGCACCTGCTACTATTGGTACTACCTCTCCTTTCTTTTACTACAGTTGTTCTATTTGCAGGTCTTTATATTCTGTTAATCTTCTTCCGTTCTTTCTCTTCTTCTGTTTCCAGGTACTGCCACATCCACTATCCAGACCTTTTTGTCTTTCTTATTTTTTTTTTTATATATAAATTTTTTTATTATTTTGAATTAAACAACAAATACATATGATGCATCTACAAACACCACAAAAGAAAAAAGATTTTTACTCAAAATATTTCCGAATACTCC
>NW_015387977.1:70791-74613 GCF_001527695.2 Protobothrops mucrosquamatus | reverse complement strand
ATCCGCAGCCATTTTCTCTCACTTTAAATCCTCAGTAAATAAAGAAGATGTTGATAATTTTCAAAGTTAAAGTCCCAATAAATCCATTACAATTCCAGCCTCCTGTTCAGTTCTGTCTGCTTATAATTTTAAATCAAATACCTTCGATCGCAGAGGTGGGAGCTGCATCTGGCTTCGCTCCACAAGCAAGGAGCGAAGGTGTCTCGGGGCGCAGATAGTGTCCAGACTCCGGGCGAGCTAGCATCTTTCACCCCGGATTAAGACAGAACCGGGGCGAAAGGAAGCTCTAACCCTATCCGGACTCACTCACCTCCCCCTCTTTGCCCGAGGGACGAGGTTCCTAGCCGAGAGACAGCTGGCAGACGCTGTCTCTTCAGGCTTTGACACGTTCCCGGACGGGCGGCTAAAAAAGCCGCCATGCGATGCCAGCTGTCACCACCGGAAGTCCGTCTTTCTTATTGACAATTGTTGAGTCTGGTGTTAATTATTGTTATTGTTTCAATTTTTATCTCACCATTTTGTCCAGAGTGAAGAAATCTATTTCCTATTGGTTATTTTAAGGTCATATTACCATTATCGGGATAAGTAGAAG
The DNA here is from genome assembly GCF_001527695.2 of Protobothrops mucrosquamatus. Classification (NCBI taxonomy): domain Eukaryota; kingdom Metazoa; phylum Chordata; class Lepidosauria; order Squamata; family Viperidae; genus Protobothrops; species Protobothrops mucrosquamatus. The sequence continues at coordinate 74,021 of NW_015387977.1, read as the reverse complement.
GTAAACCAAGAACAGATCATTGGGCAATTTGCATAGATCCACAGGGTGATTAACTCCACTTGTTCCAATAAAACCAATCAATAAAATGTTTCCTAAATTAGGGAAGTCACGAAGCATTATTTTGCATATGACTGTGCTATGAACACCTTATTTTAAGTATTCATATTGAAAATAATGAATAAAATACACATGCTGGAGCTCCACCTCTTGACCTACTGTTTTGCATTATTTTCAATCTTAAGTTTCCATTTTTAAATAGGTTTATATGAAGGATGGAAGAAAACACACACAAACTAAGGTCTGCATATCACTGGGCTCTTAACCTGAGTCATCCTTTACTTTACCATGTTTGGCTATGTTTATCTTCAAAATTATACATTTTTACTTCACTAAGGCTTTAATCATTCCATTTTCCCCCTGTTTGTTATTTGATTAATTGTTTAGGAGAGGAATTTGGCACTGTATTTTTTACTTTTTCTAAATCATTCTTAGTTTTGGGGAAAGAGCTCCCCCTCCCAAGTTAGCCTTTCACTGCCATGGTTCCTCCTTACTGATTTTCTAAAACAATACAAATACACCCACACAGCTTAGTAAATTAGTATTACTGAATTAATATAATAGCATGAGAGGCTGAGCCACAAAGCTACAGTAGATGAATGCTATTTTGGAATGTGTCTGTAAGATAAACATCAGTTTTAGATCAAGATCACAGTTCAGTTTGATTATCTGCAGCTCAGTGTTGTGGAATAATCTGTCCATTATTAAACAAATATAGCTTATTGCTCTTTTATAGGCATCGGTTTAGGCATATAAAAGCATAGCCTGATGTACTAATGTTCAAATATTTTGCTAATTCAGGCATTAGCATTTCACTAAGAATTGTTACTGGTCACTTTGCTATCTGGATCAGACTTTTCACATTTCAGTATAAAACTGAACAAAAATAAGAATGATCTAAAAATAGTACAAGGCTGGATAATCTCTAATAACATAGGGCATGTATGCATCTGTTGTACTATTTATTAGCTTGTTCTCATTGTTAGCTTGTTCTTATGGACTGTAATTTCTCCTCTGAATTATTTATCTTTCCACCCGTCTGATTATCAATTCGTATAAAGTATCACAGTCATTGGAAGGTAATTAGGTTTCTGTAGACTAGGATTCATTTGTCATCTTTGGTAAATCTTGGAGAGAGGATATTAGCAAATGGCTGGAGTGAAAATAAGGTGATGAATAATTGCTCTATCAATCAAAACCCTTAACGATGGCTACTAAAGATTTAAAAGAAATTTATTTTAAATATTTTCTGCTACTTTTAAGGACAAAAATCTCTCTCAAGGGTTTTGAAAACAATACTCTAAGCCTATGAAATAATAAAGTAGCAAGCATTTGTGAATGCCTACTTCGAAAAGCAAGCCGGCATTTAAATCTAAGCTAACTACCTCAACAATCTAATAAAATTCAGTCAAAGAAGAGTAAGAATGAAGTCTTTCATACTTTTATGAAAGTTTATGATAATGAAATCTAATTGTTCCACCTTTGGAACTTATATAGAACCATGGTGGCACAGTGATTAGAATTCAGTATTGTAGGCTAACTCTGCTCACAACAGCAGGAGTTCAATTCCTTTAATCCTGACTGGCTCAAGGTTGACTCAGCCTTCTATCCTTCCAAGGTTGGTAAAATGAGGACCCAGATTGTTGGGGGCAATAGGCTGACTCTGTAAACTGCTTAGAGAGATAGATTAAAGTGCTATTGCTATATAGCAAAGGCCTCCTCCCTTATCAGTATAACTGTCAACATGACCTGATACTGGACTAATGTCATTTGGTTTTAATCCTATTCATTTTACACACTTTTTGTACATGTTATACTTTTATGACCTATTTTTATTTGGTCAGTATTAAAGGTTATATGTCTATAATTTGAAAGTGCTTCTGACATGCATAAAGTATGAAGCCCTGAAAAATGAACATATAAAAAGAGCATTCATCACTTATATCAAAATGTGACACAAGTTCATACTGGTGATGATGCTCCTTCAGTAACTTGGCCTTAAAATAGTTTTCAAGTTTTAAAATCTGAAGAGAGTACTTTTAATGCACTGCCAGTGTTATGAGTCATGCATTAATTTTTTTTGTCTTCAGGAACAGGTACTGGGGATGGAGCTATCAAATATTGAGGTGAAAGCTGTGAGTGTGTGATTAACGTTCTTGTTCTTTTTGTACCATCTTAACTTTTTATCCCACCCCTTTGATGCCACTGTTTCTCTTCAGCCTAACAATCAGGATCTACAACACGAGCTGAAGTTTCCAGACATTTTCAAAGATGGTCCACATATAACACATTATATTATGCCAGCATATATGCCATTCGTGCATTAATAATTGTGGCAAAATTGTCTTCTTCATATAGGACAGGGAATCTAGTACCAAATTCATAATCCTTCAAGTTACATTTCATCTATTTCACCCTTCTCTAATGCAAAATTCTCTCCAAATCCTCATTCAAATATTCCATACTGTCCCTGACATGAATAAGGGGAAAGGTGAAGTGTTGATAAACAGTGCATTCTGTGAAAAGAGAATATACTGTATATTTTTGAAGTCTTTCATCACATTGTTGGATGTTGGTCCTAGATACTGTATGTAAAGAATGATAATAAGCTTTTGTTTTTTGGGGGAAAGAATATGTTTTGCATTGGTACAGAAATTATTGTGTTGCTAACCTTAGGTATGTATCTGGTCAAGTGCATTAATAACTAGCTTTCCCCATAAAACATCACCGTGGCTGATACTTTGAGACAATCTTTCTCGGTCCCACTTACCTTATAGCTGTTGTAAAAAAAGCTCTCTGTATATTGCCTTTAATTCCTGATTGAAAGGTAAGACATAAGCCCAACAAATAAGAGTTTGTCTATCAGTCAATCTATCCATCTTTTATTCAGTATCAAAAGCATAGTGAGCAACAGAGAGTTCCAAGAGAAAAATTCTTCATTCTGTGGAAACAAACTTAAAAAATTAGCTGTAGATCTAGAGATGCTATAGGAATTGGAGCACCATAGTTAAAGAGTTTAAAGGACTACAGCTTGTCTTCTTTTACAGAGAGAGATGAACACTCATGGATTGACTGCTGGGAGACATTTCAGTATATTATCTTACAACATCATCAAACAAATGACATATCACATTTTTATTATATTGACATACTTCTTCTTCTATTTCAGCAGG
>NW_015387977.1:68074-69987 GCF_001527695.2 Protobothrops mucrosquamatus | reverse complement strand
AGGACTGGCCTAGGGGTATTTTAAAGGGGTTTTAAATTAAATTTTTAGTAGAAGCGGCCAAATTTAAATAGTTATTTTTAATCTTTTTAAATTTTGTATTGTATCATTGTTTTAAACTGGCTGTAAGCCGCCCTGAGTCCTCCGGGAGAAGGGCGGGGTATAAATTTAATAAAATCTAAAATCTAATCTAAATCTAATCTTGGCCAAAAAAAGAAGGAAGGCAAAAGCAGACAAATACAACTAATGCTATGGGATGATTAAAAGATGACTGGGCATTTTTTGAGGACTTACTGCTATACATGGAAACTGTCTTCCTTAAGAAGTACTGGATTAGGGTTGATATCAGGAACAACCTATTAAGTCTGTTGTTGCCTGTCTGGTTATCTCTTCCTTCAGACATAAAATCTAGGATCTTAAATATAAGTCTCACAACAAGTGTAAAACATATATGTGATATCAGGACCAAAGTTATCAAACAGATGCCAGTTGAGAATCCAAAAGCAAAAGATTGAGCAAAACAACCCCTTCTTAGTTTTGTTCCCATCAATGCACTTAATATGTAGACTCATGGTATAATCTAGAATTTATGTAAATGATGGCAGCTTAAATATAAAGTACAGTACATTAAATATGTAGCATTCACTGTCCTTCTGATTTCTGTTTATGTATTAAAAGCCCCCAGCAGTTTGTTGCTGAGCAGTAAATAAAGAAAAAACAGCAACAAACAGAACCTACTTCCAGAATGTGGATTGGCGAACTATTGAGGATTATATATAGCTAATATCAAAGTATATGTACACTAACAAGAAAATTGGGTAACTGAGATTGTGGCATTATTTCTTTTTTCATTTTACCTTTATAGGTTTTCAAAATTTCTTCAGCATAAGATTTATGTAACTTAAACTGCTAAGGGTTTTCATTATATTAATATAGTAATAAGATAAAATGATAAAAGCAAACTTCTGGAATAAAAGCAAATCTGTGGAAAGAGAAAGATGGTGTTAATGCTTTTATGGTCCAGGTAGAGCCTCTCTCCTTATCTAGTTTAGCAGGGAGCTTGTAAACTTTCTTTTTGCTGTTGATTGTACCATTTTATGTGAATTATAAAATGGTTTATAACTATTATTGTTCATGTGGGTTATAATCCACCAGAGCTATCTGTGAGTATCTCACATATAAAATTTTAAAATAAATAATCTGAAAAAATAAAACGCAAGCCATCTCTCTAATTAAAATGATATAGCCAAATATAAATTATCTTTCTTACATCCATTGGAAAAAGATTTATAAGGAAGATGTTGAAATGAACAGTATCAATCACGTACCAATTGCAGTGTTAAACATATGCAATATAATATTCCTCAGATTTAATTCTTTGTATTACCTACCCTTTCAGGAAGTTCACAAATGGTGATGCACCACAATGCTATTCCTTTTATTCCTTTTTCATGACGATCATATATTCAGAGAAGTTCTGAAGTCTTCTTAGTTGCCCCCTGTAGAGAAATGCAGTACTTTTTTCTTTGTGATGTACATCCCTTTGGAGCTTTCAATTTGAGTTTGCCCTGCTACACTCATTTACAGCAATCTGCTCTTTGAGTCACACAAGCTGCTTCCATTTACCATTATCAGGAATAGCTCTGTATGTCAAGAAGGGAATATATCAACTTCAGGAATCTTTGTTATATCTTCACTGCCATTTTCCAGGCTGATAGTCCTCTGTTGCTCTCTGCATTTTCTTTAGATTGGTTTGAATTACTGTTTCACCTCTTTGACTTTCAAAATCCCTCTTAGTTTGGAGGCTCATTGGTGAAATTGGGTTGATGAATGTTTCTGAACCTTTCTTTCTTTTTTTCTTTCTCTCTCTCTCTCTCTCTCTCTCTCTCTCTCTCTCTCTCTCTCTCTCTCTCTCT
>NW_015387977.1:45095-67367 GCF_001527695.2 Protobothrops mucrosquamatus | reverse complement strand
CATCTTTTTTACATCGTGGTGACCAAAACTGGATGCAGTATTCCAAGTGTGGCCTTACTAAGGCATTGTAAAGTGGTATTAATACTTCACGTGATCTTGATTCTATCCCTCTGTTAATGCAGCCCAGCACTGTGTTGGCTTTTTTGGCAGCTGCAGCACACTGCTGGCTCATATTTAAGTGATTGTCCACTAGGATTCCAAGATCCCTCTCACAGTTACTATTATTGAGCAAGGTACCCCCTATACTATACCTGTACATTTGGTTTTTCTTGCCTAAATGTAGAACCTTACTTTTTTCACCATTGAATTTCATTTTGTTAGATAGCGCCCAGTGTTCAAGTCTGTCCAGGTCCTCCTGTATCTTAAGCCTGTCTTCTGGAGTGATGGCTATTCCTGCCAGCTTGGTGTCATCCGCAAATTTGATGAGTTCCCCATCTATCCCCTCGTCCAAATCATTGATGAAGATATTGAAGAGCACTGGGCCTAGAACAGAGTCCTGGGACACCCCACTACACACTTCCCTCCATGTAGATGCAGTTCCATTGAGGACCACACACTGAGTTCGGCCGGTCAGCCAGCTACGAATCCATCTGGTGGTGATGCTGTCTAACCCATATTTTTCTATCTTATCGAGTAGTAGGTTGTGATCTACTTTATCAAATGCCACTGGATAGATAGATAGATGGTTAGATAGATAGATAGATAGATAGATAGATAGATAGATAGATAGATAGATAGATAGATAGATAGATAGATAGATAGATAGATAGATAGATAGATAGATAGATAGATAGATAGATAAATAGATAGGTAGGTAGGTAGGTAGATAGATAGGTAGATAGTAGATAGACAGACAGATGATAGATTATACATAGATATAGAAAATAGATGATAGATGATAGAGATAAATATAGATAGGTATAGATAGATGAGACACACACACAGAGAGAGAGAGAGAGAGAGAGAGAGAGAGAGAGAGAGAGAGAGAGAGAGAGAGAGAGAGAGAGAGAGAGAGAGAGAGAGAGAGATATTCTTATTGGTAACGCTTCAATTGTTAAATAGCATTCCAATTAAATTTTTGATGGAAAAATATAAATACTTGAAGCTTGGTATAAAAATACCAGAGACTCCCTGATTACAAGATAATAGGATAGAAATAAATAGTTTGTAAAATGAAAACTATATTTGAACAAATTGTGTCTGTTTTTATTATTCCAGATACAGAACTGAATACCCCAAAATTATTTATTCTGTGCTCAATAGGTTTGATTTTGTAAAGATATCACATTGCTAGCTTGCAGGATCATTTAACCTATTTTATATAACTTTCAAAATAATGAATATAATACCTTGTTTTCATGTACAAACATGTCTTTATTTATTAGATTTATTTATTGTCCACTCCAAAAGAACTTTATACAGTATATGCATTCAATCATTTTATATGTTGTTACATTTATTTTTATTGCCCGCAGAACCAATCAAAATTTAATTATCTTTCCTTAGTTCTATTCTTTTTACTATCAATTTGTACAGTGCTTTATTGTTTATTATTTTATCATTACACTGATATCATAGCTTTTATTGAGATGTACTGCTTAGTGACCATAATAATAATTACAATAATAATTACCTCTATATAAATATCATACCCTATACCATAGTTTTAAAACTATGACTCGCTATGTTCAGATATTGTGTGAAGTCAAAAGAAACTGCATTATGGTGAAAAATAAGCTATGATGGGTACCCCGTCACCCTACAGCCACATGCAAGACTAATTTATGTGGCCCTTGGAGCCTCTTCTGACTATCTTGTAAAAACTGATACTGGAACCTCTGATAATGATTCATGGCAAAACAGATGTCCCTGGTTGACTGGGACACTGCTTACAGTAGGGATTATGGCTGGATGCAGGACCTGGACTGGAGAAGTCTCTCAGGATCAAGGAGAATGGGTGAACAGATCTCAAGAACAGATATTTTTGTAATGGGCTGAGCTGAGGGGCTGAAAATAAAAAAATCCATCTTAGTTTCTTTCTTCTTTGCAAAAGAAGCATAACATATATATTTAAGGATTCAAGAAAAATATTTTAATATTTTAATAAATAAAGCCAAAGGGTTAAAGTTATGATTTTGGAAAGTTAAAAATGGATTAGAGGTCCAGCTGAAATGATAATTTGTAATTAAATATATTAATCTTTCCTGTGGAAACTTGCAATTGTTTTGGTTGGCTGGAAAGATAACCTGATAAGAAGGGTCTTTAAATATTGGACACTGGAATCAGAGGAAACTAAAGATTATTTAAAGGAGATGAACACTCTGTTGAACATGTTAATACAAAATGGAACAAAATATTTTAACAGTAGATGTTTTTATGGAGACTGGGACTCATGGATTGAGAAATTAATTTAAAAAATGTCTAACATCATAGATGGATAATGGGCAATTATTGTTACAGAAGAAGAACAAATTATACTGGATAAAACTGAATTTCATTTGAATGTGGATTTAAATACAATAAGCATATTGATTATACATCTCCATCTGGTATTTGTAGAAACCTATAATTATGGGGAAAAAATAGTAGATATTTCCTTAGTTTTCTGGTTCCATAATAAAAACGTGAGAATATTTGTCATTTACAGGCTTGCTAGAAAAAAGTATAGTTGAAAGCATGTACAATATAAAATTATTTCTATATATTAGAAATATGTCAATGTGTCTTCCAAATTTAGTTGGCAACAAAATAAAATAAATAACAATTAAAAATGAGACATTTGGGGAAATAGTATGTTCTGAGTCATTAAACAATATTTAATCGGCTTGGTATTCATTCATGCACTATAGAAGCCAATTTATTTTATACAAGGGGTTTAGCCATTTTCTGATTAATTATCCAGATGCAACTTGTGCATAATGGTAAACTGCTCTGCTGGAGGCATGTATTACAAATTCACATGACCGCTTTTCTCACACCTTCTTCAAGCCTGAAGAACAAGAATAATAGAAATTACAAATACACTAAAAATAAGAACATTAGCAATATGCGCTCAAGAAATATTGACTTGTCAGTTAACTAGCAAACCACCAACCTGACTAATTTGGAAATGGCTGCAAAATGAAAGAGATTTTCACTCCCAGTAAATAATACTGTTGCCTGTTGCCTTGAGGAAGATTGACAGCTGGGGTTTGGGTACATTAGAAATAGAAAATCAACATACACAGTGCTATTGATTTCCAATACTCTGCCCTCACTGAGTAGCCAGGACTCTCACTATCTGGCAGCAGGTAGATTTCTTGGGCTCACAATTGGGAGATGGCCAATTAAACAGTCTTGGGAGATAATTGTTTTTAGATTTTTTTATCGCACCTTTATTTTTTTATAAATAACCCAAGACTAACAAAGATACCTGATACTCCTTCCTCCTCTTGTTTTGCTTGCCATAATAACTCTTTGAGGTAGGTTGGGCTAAGAGGGACTGACTGGCCAAAAGTCACCCAGCAGCTTTCATGGTTAAAATGGGATTAGATCTGATGGTCTCATAGTTTCTAGACCAGCACCTTAAGCATTATTCCAAACTGGCTCTATCTGAAAATTTTTATCACAAGGCAAATCATTCTCACCATGGACAACAGCTAAAATACCTTCCTTCTTCTACAAAGTAATCATTGCGCCTCAAAACAAATTAAATATTGTTGAAGCTGGTGGCACATAACTTAATACATAGGGAAGTGTTATCAGTTTAATATTTTTATAGATTTTTGATGAGCAAGTTGCATTGTTTTGTGGAATGATGCTTCTAATTCTAATGGAGGGGAGGGGGAGGAGGAGGAGGAGGAGGAGGAGGAAGAGGAGGAGGAGGAGGAGGAGGAGATGATTAAGATTAAATTTGAAAATTAATTCTCTCATTCTTATCTTGGCTGATCTCATGAAACTAATCAGGTTCAAATTTAGTTAGAATTGAAGGTTCTCAATAAGCCCAAGGGTCATAGAATGAACACTATAGCTATATGAATGAACGCTATAGGTTTGAATCTAGGTTTTCTTACTTCCAGCCCTGTATCTTAATTATTAAGTTCCTAAGTTACCACTGACTACTGAGTGGTAGGATTACTAGGATGGATCACGTTTGCACTAATTTACAGTATGTCTAACTAACCTTCCTATCAGGGAGGTTACTGGCTTCCATGTGGTGAACATGACTGGGCAAAGTGTTGTTTTTTACATTCATGCAATGCACATTAACAAGGCGTAGAGTTTTGAATGCCTGTCATATTTCCATTTTGAAGCCTTTTACTGTCACTAGAGATGCCCCTGCATTTCTTTCCATGGTTTCTAAGAAACCAGGAATGGAAAAGCAAAGTGCTCCTCTCTATTAATTTGTGAAACTTTCAGCAGTTCAGAACGTTGCCACAGAACATGGAAAATCTCTCCAAATCCTATTCTTAGTAGATAAAATCCTGTCTCGTCATTAAAAATTGATAATAGTACAATTCAAGATGATAATCTAGAAGTATCTATATTATTATGAACTTCAAATCATCTCTAAAGAGGCATTAATTGGTGGAAGCACAAGAGCCAAATCAAAGCCTGTCAACTCAGTCCAGGTGATGCTCTTGGTGAGTAAATTTATTTCTTGATTGATTGGTTGATGCATACCATAGTATTTAAACTGACATTTCTGGTGATTGACATTCCCCAAATAGTTGTTCTAAACATGATGGCAATAGGGAAAAATCAATCAATTTTACTGGCAGTATATGAGATGAAAGTCAGCTAGAACTCACTTGGGGGGAAAAAATACCACAATCACAGACTTCTGTGCAACAGCCAGCTGGAGTAGTCATACAGCTGCTTATAGATCTCACCCCTGACTTTTTATAGTAGCTTCAATATTTTAGCTTTGCACTTGACCTCTGGACTACACTTTGTAAATTCTATATCTCTTTGTCTTAAGAGTGAATATCCTATCATCTCAGGTCCCCTTTGTCTAATCCCATTTTTGTGTCCCCTGAAAATCTTTCTGACTCCACCACTCAAATTCAGGAAGGAAGGAAGGAAGGAAGGAAGGAAGGAAGGAAGGGATCAATCAATCTCTGGCAATTTCTGTGATGCTGGCCTAGCCTATTTGCATAATTACAATACACACTCTTAAATAATTTAAATGCAACAGGTATTTTGCATCTGCTACTCAACTGATCTCTGGATTTTTAAATCAGCCATTTGACTTTGTGCATAATATATCCTTATTCCTTTCCCTCCTCCCAACCACCCTGTTTAGCATTTCCTATTGTCCTTTCCTTAATAACTGTTGATTTCTTGGGAGTCCTGGCTATTTCAGTCTCTCTGTTGTAATCCTTCCATATGGTCCACAATGTCAGTGGGAAGGAAACAGTTGGGACTGGGATGCTGGAATACCCTTAACCTTTTTCGTCCAGTGTCCTGTTGTACAAGCATAAGAAACATCACTGAAACTAGATATGAAATGCTGGCCTCCCTCTCTCTTAGGAGTGAACTTTGCATGCTTGAAATGTGAATTTATAGGGAAGGTTTGGAATTTTAGTACATTTAGTACATTAGTTGTGAATGCTGTTATTAAACACAACTTATTAAACACAATGCAACACAACTCAGATATGTTGTATTCTTTTTTCCCCTTTTATTTAATAAAAGATAGTGGACCCTTCACACCTCTGAAGGCTTTTTCAAGGCTGATGGGTGCATACATGTCTATAAGGAGAGGCAACATTTACTAATTAACACTATGGTCTTCATATATCCCCAGGCCATGGTATTCCTCTTCTCTTATTAAGCAAATGCAACTGAGGTTAATAGAAACAGTAAAACCAAAGATTCAGTTACCCCATGGATCCATGTAGGTCATTATTGGTTTTACAGATTGACAGCAGCTCTTTAGAATTTCCCAGTAATAACTTTATATTTAGAAACTAGAAACCTCTTTAATGCGAGACACATGGTCAGTCTTAAGCTAAAGATCTTCTTTTGAACAAGTTGAAAAATATTCATTCAATTTTACACTGGCAGGGAAAAATCAAAGAAATCAGATAGCAGAATAGAATAGAGCTGGAAGCAGTGATGGGATTCAGCCGATTTGCACCAGTTCAGCAGAACCAGTAGCTAATTTTTTGTTGCCCAGGCCCAGAACAGATTTCCGGAAGTGGCATCCACACAGAGAACTGGTTGTTCACATATTTGAATCACACTACTAAATGGAAGGGACCTTGAAGGTCTTCTAGTCCAGCCCCCTGCTCAAGCAGGAGGGCCTATACCATCTCAGCAGCCATATCCATGTAATTTAATTCCTTCCTATTTGTCATATGTATCACACCTAAAAAGAAACAGAACTTTAATCGCACAGGCATGACCACTCATCATGATTTTTTATACCACTACACCCACACACAGAGTTATAGGTGTCTCAGTCACTCAGTGTCTTTCCTGTCCCACTGTTACTGCCCTTTTAAAAGTGTGCAGAGGGTTACTTCAGAGTCAAATAACAATTTCATAAATGTGTCATTGTTGCAATTGCTGTTTTAATTAAAAACATTCTACAAATATATTCAATAAATCATAAACAAAATAAATTCTCCAGGGAAACAAGTCCTTAGCTTAGGACAACATGAGGGTATTGCCATGGATCTTTATCCTCTCAAATTACAACTCTGCAGAATAATTAGCTATGAGACCACACTTGCAACTTGTTTGCTCCTCTTTCATTCCTTGGCTTGCAAAGGTGTGGTCTCTGTGAGTGAAGAAAGCAGCAAACAAAAAGGTGGGGGAATCTTCTAAAATCCTAAAAGATATGGTAAGAGGGGAAATTCTCCCCTGTGATCAATCAGGAGGTAGACAGAGGACTAGATTTCCCCCCTGTTGACTTTTTAAAAGCATGCATGAGGGTGTTATCAAAATAATGGAAAGATTCTCCTGGGTCTTGCAGATTTTTCTGGGAAATAATCACTTGCCCATTCAGTGTTGGTTTTAGAGAGCAGAAAGACAGTCATCTCTCTGCCCCTTCCTCCAGAGCAAGGTGACTTCCCTGCTTAATTCTTGTTTAAAGAATTTTTTTCTGTTCCTTGTTTAAAAAACATTTTTAAAAATCCTATTTATGAATATTTCCCAAAATAGGTGCCCAAAAATTATTAGAATGTAGTTATACTTGTATCATCCTCCAGAGCAGAGTTCCTCAACCTCAGCAACTTTAAGATGTGTAGACTTTAATTCCCCGAATTTCGCAACTAGCTAGCTCTAGACCACAGGTGTCAAACTCAATTGCATCATGAGACATATCGTGACGTATCGTGACACTTTTTGCCTTTGTGGAGCGGGGTGGGCGTGGCCTGCGTATGACGCATCTGGCCCGCAGGCCATCAGTTTGGCACCCCTGTTCTAGAATAATCTCTCTAGAAAGGAATTTTGACCTATGGCTGCACAGGTTTAATTTAAGCTATTAAAAATGGATTGAGTCTTCACAATGAAGAATGGGAATTTGAGCAAAGAAGACAACAAATCAATCAAATGGTTTCCTTACATTTTATGATAGCATAGATAGTTCTCAACTTACAACATTCATTTAACAATCATTCAAAGTTACAGCAGCCTCAGAAAAAGTGACTTATCGCCTGCCCTCGAAGGTATGCCCATTACATTGCCCCTGTCACGTGATCACAATGTGGGCACTTGGCAACCGATCTGCAATGCCTTGTGATCACGTGATCACCATTTGTGACCTTCCCAGCTAGCTTCTGACAAGCAGTCAATTGGGGAAGCTGGATTTGCTTAATGACAGCATGCCTCATTTAACAGTCCCATGATAGTGATTTGCCTAATGACTGTGGTAAAATAGTCATAAAGTCAGGTCCAGTCACATTATGATTCCACTGACTTATGATAGAAATTCTGATCTCAACTTGTGATTGTGAATTGAAGACAGCATGTACAGCCTATGAAGATCTGCTTACTCTACAGTCTTTCTATATTAGTATCATTTTTTTTAATGAAATGGACACTTGGATAAATTGTGTTGTTATCTAAGCTTGTTTAGACTTAATTTCTAATTAAAGGAACTGCTTTGCCATAACAAAAAAATAATTCTTACTTTTTCTAAATGTACAGTGATGGAAGGTATTATCTCCTTGATGAATGAAATGCCAACAATATTTATGCCATTTATATTTTATAAGCTACATCAGCATCTTGGTTTCCATTCCTTTTCTGAAACTTAAAAAAAAGTTCATAATATTTTGCATATGAAACACTGCTTTAGGAACCATAAAATGAAGTATTTCTGATTTTTTTTGCAATATATAAGTACATTTGTCAGCCTTTTTGTGTAATTTTAACCTAAATGGATCATTACCACAATTTCTTGTGTGCATGTGTATGGAATTAATGTGGGCAATATTGCTTCCTAGAGATCAGCAGAAGCACCAAGCAGCTTTCATTTTGTGGTGAATGAAATGCCAGTGACCCCTGTGGTTAAATGATTTATGATGTCAGACATAGTTTCTGCAAAATGATGCATGAGATCAAGATTTTCTTAATGAAAAGTGATGCCTGAAGCAGAGTCTCTCTGGTGTAAGGCCACAAGTTCCTACTCTAAGTTTTGCTATCTATAATGATGCACAATAGCTATGGCTTGTAACCATGATTCCTCAGTGTTAATAGTTTACACAGGGTTAAAAAGTTAACATACTTTATTGATAATATGAAACAATTTGTTGTGTGTAAAATGATTTGTTGCATGTAAAATCATAATTAAAGGTATTCTAAATCTGCATTGGATGATCCTAAGATAATTTTGCTAGCATGTGAAATAAAAGGTTTTGTATGATAGTTTGCAGACTGTTAAGTTTCCTCTTTTTGGTATTGGAGTGAAGATTGACCTCTTCCAATTGGTTGCCCACTGTGTCATTCCCCAGATTTGCTGGCATGGCTTGTTAGAACCTTGAGTGAATTCTTCTTCTGTTGCTTGCCATATCACTGGGTATTCCATCAGTTCCTGTAGTTTTATGATTTGGTAATGACTGAAGTGCTGATCTAACTTGGAGATTTACTACTAGATATTCCTATAAGTAAGGAGGATCTACTAAGGAATCTTGGGTGTTTATATCATATGATTATACATCTCTACTGTATAATGTTTCAGTATACCCTTTCATCTTCCTTTGATCTCCTTTGAATCAGTTGCTCTCTGTTACTTGGCACCGTTAACATACCAATTCAAAATTGGGATCGCCTTCTGAGTTTAGAGATCTTTTGAAAGACTTTCCTTGTTTTTCCGTGTTTGTTTCCACCTTTAATGTTTTTACAGATGTTGTAATACTGTTTCTTGCCCCCTTCTAACAATTCTCTGAAATTATTTGTTAAGTTACTTTCTAATATTTTTGCCTTTCTTGGTTTTGGGTTTTCTTATTTTCTTGGCAAGGGGGCATGATGGCTCAGTGGTTAAAGACACTGAGCTTGTCTGCTGGAAGGCTGATAGCCCAGGTTCAAGACCCAAGTGTTGCGCAATGGAGTGAGTGCCCATTACTTGTCCCAATTCCTGCCCACCTAGCAGTTCGAAAACATGCAAGGTAGATAAATAGATACCACTTCAGTAGGAAGGTAACAGCATTCCCTGCACCTTGGCATATAGCCATGCTGGCCATATGACTATAGAAATGTCTTCAGACAATGCTGGCTCCCTCTCCTAAGAAAAGGAAATGAGCACCGCCTTCTAGAGTCAGACACAACTGGTCAGGGGAAATCTTTACCTTTACTTTTATCTTCTTGGCAGTTTCCAAGACTTAATATAGCCCTACCCCATAAACACCACCATTATTCCAAAAAATACTCAGTTCTTCCTCAATAGCATGTTGAGTGCCATCTGACCTAAGGGGGTCATCATCCAACACTATATTGTCAATTATTTTATCTTTTCTATTCATATGGATTTTCTTCCTGGTAAAGACACAAAAGCAGTTCCCTTTCTCCCACACAATATGAATTAAAGCCTTTTTTTCACTGGGACTGACGTGATAATTTACCTCAGTATCTTCCTATATCACTACTGCCCTGCCTGCTTCCTTCAACTGAGCAACTGGGATTGACTTTTACACCTTGGTGATCTCTATTGGGAATATTGGCAAATACCACCAATGTTCTTCACTCATCCTTCCCAGGAGCACTCCCCTGCCATGGTGAGCCCGGCACAGCCAGAGTTGGGGAGAGTGATTTCAGGTGAAGGGGAAGATTTTAGAAACTATGGATATAGGACAGTAAAGGAAGATGCTATTTCTGAAATTGCTTTTTAAAATTAAAATTTTAAGTATATTTTGAATTGGAATATTTCTAAGAAGGCTGTTCTGCAACTCTTGAAAGAAACATATATCAAATGAAGTTACTGTACATTTAATACTTTTGTTCATAGTATTTTATATACCATTCAACATCCACTTTATTAAATTATCAACTATTCGTGAAATTCTTCATTCTAACCTATCTCTCCTAAAAGAAAATGCCTCCAATTCCAAACAGATTTATAAGGAAAGGTGTTTCTAATACAATATGGTGATCATTTGTCATAGCCCATCTTTCTCAAGAAGTTTCTCAAAATGTTTCTCAAGAAGTTTCTCAAGAAGGCAAGAAGTTTTAGGGGTTGCAAAATATAGATCATTGTCAAGGTCATTGAAGGCGGATGCTATATATACAGACTGAGCATTCAATGAAGAATTCATATTACTTTTCAATAAATACTCGTTCTTCCATCAAATTTTCGAAACTCACAAGTACAGGTAGTCCACAATTTACGACTGTAATAGACCCTAAATTTCTGTTGCTAAGTAAGACATTTGTTAAGTGAGTTTTACCCCACTTTATGATGTTTCTTGCCACTGTTATTAAGTGAATCATTGGAGTCATTAAGTTAGTAAACACGGTTGTTAAGATAATCTGGATTCCCCATTGACTTTGCTTGTCAGAAGTTTGTGAAAGGAGATCACATGATCCTGGGACACTGCAGCCGTCATAAATACATGCCCAGTTGCCAATCATCTAAATTTTGATCACATAACCATGGGGATGCTCTAATGGTCATAAGTGTGAAAAATGCTCATAACTCACTTTTTTCAGTGCCACTGTAACTTTGAATGGTTACTAAATGAAGGGTTGTAAGTTGAGGACTGTACTTAGAATTTATTCAGACAGTTCCATCTCAAAGGATTTCAAGGGCAATGGGGTAGAAAATGTCCCCTTCCCATTTGCTCAGAAAGACAAAAGGAAAAGTCACTTATCATTCAAGAGTCCCAGGAGATGCCTGGGCACGATGTGGCAAATCCTGGGTTTATTGACACATAATCCGAGCAATCAACTCTCCCTTTGTCTGTTTGAAGAGGCATTGCCTCTGGGAACTCACTCTGCTCAACTTACAGAAACCTGAGACAAAATTTCAGACAAACATTTACAAGAATAAAGAGGCTCTTTGTGATCATCTTGACCAATCCACTGACCTCATAACAATATTATTTTTGTCTTTTGTCTAAACACCTTTTACTGCATTAAAGTGACAAACTACATAATTTTCATTGGATATTCATGGGATACAATCTAATATTCAACTAAATAAGTATCCTGTTTTACAATTTATTGGGGGATGTGTATGGATAAATCATATGGAAATATTAAGAACAACGGATAGGATTTAAAAGCTTGGACTTGTAGCTAAATCTTACTTAACAATGTTAACACCTTTGACCGAGATACACTGACCTCTAGCGGTCCTTCACAATTTTACTGTTTGCATGAAATAGCTACAGAATAGCTATACTGTATTAAGTATGGGGGGAAAACACTTATTTTTAAATAATTATTCCTAGAATCACATCAAAGCTCAGACATATTTTCTGTTACTTAAAATGAGGGAACAAGAAGAACAAAAATCAAAATACAAGTATTTGGTAGGATCCTATTTAAAAGCGAATGTCAGCCCTATCTTTAAAATGCTCAAATCTCTAATCATATTAGATCCCTAAATATTATAATATATGAATATGTGTTTAGATTGAAGGTCTCAGGTTTAATTTTTAAAAATGTCAGCTTATGAAATATGAGACAACATTGGCACCCAGTGGCTGAACAGATTAATCACATGATATTCCCTTGAGGTATAACTAAGTCAACCTTTTTAACATTGTTCAACATATTTTGTGTCCCATTTACTTGGAGCTATTATGCTGATAAGTTTAAAAAAAGGTCTTTAGGACATCTATATATAAAAAGAAATGTTACATTATAACAGTAACTGCCAGCACCATAGCATCCACATTAATCCAAGTTAATTTACAAATCACCAGTTTTCATTTAGCTGCACTCTCCCTTCTTCAAGTTAGTGCTCCCCAGATATTTTGTATTACAGTTTTCATAAATGATGTGGTTCAGTGGTTCAAAACATTGCCATAGAACAGGGGTCTTCAAACTTAGCCTTTTTATGACTTGTGGACTTCAACTCCCAGAATTCTTCAGCCAGGCACGCTGGTTGAGGAATTCTGGGAGTTGGACCACAAGTCATAAAAAGGCCAAGTTTGAAAACCCCTGCCATAGAACATGGAATTTCTTAGTAGATAAAATCCTTTCTTGTCATTAAGAACTGATAATGGTACAATTCAAGATGATAATCTAGAATTATCTGTATTATTATGAAATTCAAATCATATCTAAAGAGGCATTAATTGGTGTTGATTCAAAAAATAGCTTTAAAAAGAAATGTGATCCAGAATATTTGCAGGTGATTACGTGACATACCTTCAAGATACACCACGATTAGGACACCAGAATTATGAATACTAATACTACTTTATTATAAGGTTACAGTAACAGATTCTTGCAAGTCTGAATGTGCTTCACAGGTCACCTCCATGAGGACTAGATAGAATCATGTCAGAGATTCTTTCTCAAATTACATTTCTGCCTCAGGTTCTAAATTGTTTTACCTGACCATTGAATCAGATTGTCTTCCTTTGAATCAAACTTAGTTCCTAGTGATTTCATGGAAGTTTTCTTCATAAAAATAGAGAAATTCTTTTCCTCTGGACTTTTTTTTTAATCTTTTAATTTTTCATATCAGCCTAAACCTGGTGTCCGAACCAGATAATGACCAAGTCTATTTCTGATTAGTTTTGTGTGGTAAGATAAACAGTTTGACATAATTTCCTAATAACATCTGAATCAAACATTATTTACATTAAAATAATTAATCAAACATCACTTACTTTAAAATATTTTAATATCCAGTTGATTTATACTTAACCTTTCATCCAAGGGCACTTTGTCTTTCATTTTTCTCCCATCAATTATAATTCTGTGAAGTGGACTTAGAATAACTGACTGATCCATTCCCTCAAATAAGCTTCCATCACTGAGTCATCACCTTGAATCTTGGACTCACCAATCCACATTCAGCATCTTAATTACCACACTGCTCTGATAATTAAAAGAAAACCAAGTTACCCATGCAACCTACTTTCCCTTCTTTTGTCCAGTTATCAGTAACTTTTTTTTCAGGAAGGATGCAGTCTTTCCAATATTTGGAAAAACAGATAAGACCATAAAACGATATGCTGTTACATGCACAGACAGTAATCATGGCAGCAGCAGGATTAAAAGACAAAGTTAGATAAGTTATTGACTAGATGAAACAACCAAAGGCTGTCCTGGTAGATTAGCCAAAGACAATTGCTGGCCAAAGGGTGGCCCTCTCAAATTCTGTTGTCAGAGTTTTGTTACATGCTTCCAGCAACAGTCCATCAGATCAAAGCATTTGGTTCAAGCCAGAGTCTCCTTAACGTTCATCAGATGATTAAATGGATTAAAGCACAACCAAGGCTGAAGTCTGATACCAGACAGAAGCTTCCTTCTTTTTTTATATGGCATAAAATGATTGCTACTATCCTGATCAAATGTGCTTGCCAAAACAGGAATCAAACTGGATTGAGCACATGTCCATATTGCATAATATTGTGATAACTCTCTACAGTGCCAGATTTCTGCTTGATGGAGATGAAGTAAACACTTAGGGCTGTGGCGGTATCATAAGAAACTAATGAAGATTACCTTCATGGCCTTTAGGTGGCAGTCTAAGCTTATGGCTCTCAAATTAAAAAAATAAATTTCAGGAAAGAATGCATATGAATAGTTTGTTTTGGCTGTTTTAATTTTCAGGCATGGCATAAGAAAACACAACATCAATCTTTCAAAGAAAAATAGCCATGAATATAATAATCCCTGTAATTGTCAGGATTACAGCAGCTGCAGAAACCCAGACACCCAGAGGTTGACAGCAAAGAGACAGAAAACATGCTATGTATTAGTTCTGAACAAATCCAACCTGATCTTCTGCTTGTATTTCTCTTTTGCACAGAATAAAGAGGCTAAAGCACTTACAATAGTGTCCTTGGGAAAAAGGAAGTTTTAAATATAATTATAATATTCAGGTTTTTTTTACTGTAGGGTTAACCATGAAGTAAAATCCAATTCCAGCCTCAAAAACTGGATTCAAATACTGTATCTCCTGCATTTTAGAAAAAAATTGTAAAGTAAGTAGAAAGCAATGCTTGTGTCAATAAATCTGTGTAAGAAAAGAACATCCATAAAACTATATGAATTGTAATGTAAACATCAGATTCCACCAACACAACAAAACATCTTAAGTCTTGGATAGGAATGCAAACTACATATTGAGTAGTACAAATCTAATGATACAGATCTAGCTGTGTCCTGCCATTCAGTAATTTGTCATGTATTGAAGCAAAGATGTACCATTCTCCTGAAAAGTTAAATATAAAATAATGAAAAAAAGAATCATTAAGGGTGAAACAGTGTCATTTACTTGAATGCAGCCAATACAAACTTCCTTTCAGAAGGAAGACAAAGCCCAGCTTGTCTTCTCTTGTATGGTCACCAAAGGCATAGTTGTATGCAAGTTAAATAGTTCACTGTTAGCAATAAGGGATGCTCACACTTCTTTAAACCACAGCAATTCCACAGCTAAGACTGCCTTGCTGTGAAAACATAAATATGAAACAAATGTCCAACCTCAGCAAGCAATTGCTACGATTTCCCCTCCTTGCAAAAATGAGGGAGTTTTGTGTTAGATCTGTGAAAGGAAGGAGTCAAAACTATGCAAGGTTCAGATGAGCAAGAGATAAGTGATATGATCAGTTTAATCCTATACTTTTATGCTTTGTGACAGACTACATTGCTAGCTATCTAGCATTATGGATTTATGATTTAAAAAAATTAAAATTGACATTTACCTCCTGCATTAATCCTTTGAATCCCATTTATTTTACATTTCTCCTAAATGAAATAAAAATTATGATTCAGTTTCATTAGAAGGCAGGTTAATAATAAGATGAGATGGGTGAGGGATTGTTTTAATTGAAGATAAGAAAATACCCTTCACAATATTTTTCAAAAATGTTAAACATATACAAAACAGTGAACATTGAATAGTCTGTATATATTGAGCCTCAAAGTAGCACATGTTAAGGTGTTGTCTCTTCTCTAATATAAAGAGAAGTTTTCTGACTGCCCAAGGTGTAACCATCCCTGATCTGACTTCCTCCAGAGGTATTGATATTCTATAGTTTAGCAACCAGTATGATCAATTGATTATGAAGGCTGAACCCTAACAGAGGCCACCAGATTGTGGAAGGTTGAGATAGGAAGCCTGTACAAAATGCAAGGGGTGGAGATGATGGGAAAAATTATTTCAAAAAGACTCCATCTTAGATGCTGGCTGTATGTCTGTCTGGGAACTTGAACATTTTCAGTTCTCAAGATTGTTTTTGCACTTGACCAACTTTAAAGCTGCCTCCTGAAATCCATGTGGTTCTCGCTTCTTTAGTTTGCCAACATTGTGGGACTTGATAATATTATGCCAAATATATGACAATTCATATTTTACCTACTTTTGGGCTTAGAGGCTATGCAACAAAATAAGAAAGTGCATACAATAATAATTGAAGAAGACAATAAAAGATAACATAAGCTAATATGGCCAAACTCAATCAGATAGACTCAAAAGCACAAGGGAACAAGAATACTTTCACTGCCCTGTGAGTAGGAAAGGTGCCACATTCCCTCTGCAAAAGAACAGAGTACAATACAGTGAAAGGTCTGCTACCTAACCTAAGTTCTGTGTATTTCCAGGGGAAGTAGAATTCTCAGCAGATCTTCTCTAAAAGTCTAAACAGGATGAGCAGATTCAATTAAGAGAAGTGCCTTATGTAACCCAGCACCACATCATATATGGCTTTGCAGGTTATGACTAAACCTTTAAATAGGACCTGGAACCTTATTGGAACCAATGTAGTCATCCCAACATTCATGTTTTCCTGCACTGGCTGGGATATTCCACTAGCACTCTGGCTGCTGCATTCTGGACCAATTATATTTATGAAATCATCTCAAAGATGGTCTGATATAGAACATGTTGTAGGAGTCTAAGCATGTGGTCATCAAGATATTACCATCACCAATCAGAACTCAGTTTTCAAAGAATGTATCTTAAGAAATAGGATAGACTTTAAAGAATGAACAGTTTGGTGTAGGCCTCTCGTTCTCTTAAATTCTGAATGGCATTCTGGTGGCCAAGCCACAACACCTTACTTCAGTATTGGTCTTACTGGATCTGCTAGCAGCATTTGATACACTTGACCATCAGATATTGATGTCTATATTACAATTTTGGGGCATAATTATTAGCGCATTTGATTGATTTAAATATTTTTGGTCTTATTGTTCTTCTGCAATATTCTGTAACATGGTAGATTTCAGTTCTAGAACTTTCCTCTTGTAGTACTTGCCCCTAAGTCTAGGTCCCCATTTTGTTTACTTTGTATATGCTTCCTTTAGGTATCCTGATTCATGATCATGACTTCCAATATCATTGTTGTGATGATGATACTCAAGCCTGTCAATCTTTTTGGCAATTGATGGTAATGCATAGTCAACTACAACGGAATGTCTTGTTAGCATTTCTTTTTGGATGTGAGCCCCCCAGGGTTACAGTGTATAAAGTAGGTTGTCTTAAAAGTCTTTTAAATAAATCTGATCTATCTATCTATCTATCTATCTATCTATCTATCTATCTATCTATCTATCTATCTATCTATCCTAACACAGCCTTTGCAAGTAATGAGAAACCGCTTACTCGCGAGTAAAACAAACCCCTTTATTAAAATAGAGCAGGAACTATCTTTGTTCACATTGGGTAGACAAAACCAAAAAGAAATACTCACAAAGGAAAGTCTTTTCCCCTTCTGAAACAGGGCAAGAACAGTTTCTGTTCACTGGAGAACTCTAGATAGAAAGTCTTTCAAGGATTAAGCCAAGCAGAAACAGTCCCTGTTCACACCTATTAGTTCCCAGCAGGGAGACTCAGTTGGCACCTCAAATACAGAGCAAGGAATCCGACTTGATTGATGTAACTGGAAAACGAATGGTTGTCTGTGACAACAGGCCACTCCAAAACCCCTATTATTTATTTCCCAGCCAGGGAGGGGCTGGCTAGCACCTACAACTTCTTTTCCCTGAGAGCCAGCTTATTGCCCTCCCTTCCTCTCCTCTCCTCTCCTCTCTACGCATACATGTATCTGGGATGGGCCCCATCTTTTCCTCACCCTCACTCAGCTCAGGCCTTGAATACAGCTACCTGTCTGTCTGGGCATGGACAGATGGCCCCGGCTCTGCATCTGCCTCTGATTCTGCTTCCTCATCAGAGCCTTCTAAAGGCTCCGAAGTTGACCCAGGCTCCCCTTCCCCCCCCCTCTTCATCTGACTCTGCTGCTAGCTCTGTTGGCAGCCAATGGACCACAATGCTATCTATCTATCTATCTATCTATCTATCTATCTATCTATCTATCTATCTATCTATCTATCTATCTATCTATCTATCTATCCATCCATCCATCCATCCATCCATCCATCCATCCATCTATCATCTATCTATCATCTATCTATCTATCATTTATCTAGCTATCATTTATCTAGCTATCATTTATCTAGCTATCTTAGGATGAAAGCCACATAAATCTCTGTGAAGATATAATTCTAGACTCTAGGGACGCCAACTGATTAGTCATACCTCTTGGGGTTTAGAAGATAACATTGTTTAATAGACAGTTATATATCTTTACTTGACTTCCATAAAATAAAAAAGTAAATGGAAAAAATAGAAAATTTTGACCATTCTAAATACTGTTTACACAAACCTCTCTCTTTGGCACCGTTTCATCTAGAATTTTATTTTTACCCCTTTGGGTGCTATTCATTGTAGATATATGGAATACACTGGAAGATCCCAAAATAGTCTTGGTTACCAAGTGAAGGACTTTTTGTGGGCTTCAGTGACTACCATTGTTTCATTTTATTGAGCATAAGTAGTCTCTTGATTACTTTTTTTCTATTTCCTTCTCTCCTAACTCAAGCATATCCAGCACATAAAAGTAAGATTTACAACACTCCAGGTAGCACTTTTGTGTTATAAATATAACATTCACCATTAAATATTGATACATATACCATATAATATAAAGACTTTTCTTGCTCATATTCTTTTAGACAGTGAACTCTTAAGAAAAAGTCAGTGGCAACTTTCAGGTTCATAAACACAACTCCAAAACTTTCTGTGTCAAATGTAATATTATGGGTGATAAAAAATAAAAATAAATAATTGTAAAATATTGTGTTGTTGCTTTATAATGGAAGATGTGTCTTAGTTCTGGGATAATTTACAAAATATATACATCTATAAGTGAAGGAATAAGTATGAACCAATTGAAGAGAAATTATTTTATAATGTGCCTCTTGGGATGAGATCTGCCCCCACCTTCATGGCCTTCTGAAATAGCCTGAAAACCTCTGCCAACTGGCTTGGGGACCTGATGAGGTCCAACCACTCTGGAGGTGGCTAGTAGACTAGGAGAAGATCATATCTCCACCATTCACATATTGGATACTTTTTAATCCAGTTTTTTATAATTTTAATGTTAAATTGTTAATACTTAATGTTTTTAATATTATAATTGTTCCATATTGTTGTTTTATGAAGCTGTAAGAAGTCCAAAGTCTTTGACAGTGACATGGGAAGGATATAAGCATATTAATTAATAAATAATAACTGATGATACCAGATCCTGTGCTGTTGGATGCCCTCTCCAGAGTTCTCAGGAAGATGTTGAAGAAAAGATTGAAAACCAGAAAAAAGTTGTCCAAAATGGTCAGGTCCATGGATGGTCTCTTAAGGGGTATGCCACAGTTTCATTCAAGACAAGGGACCACCACTACTTCCTGCAGTGAGGCCTTAATCATGGCTTCCCTCCTAAAAGTCTTAACCATGCAGAAGGTGCATGGGTCTAACACAGGTGGCAGAACTCACAAACTTAAAGGGTCCGGTCCAGGTTTTTTTGTTTTGCTTCACCTTCACAACCACAAACTTTTATTTAGCATTACTTATTCCTAATTAAAATTCTTATTTCAGTCATATTTAGATGTAGGGAACAATTCCATTTTATTTTTCTCAGTTTTTTGGATGAAAATATTGTCACAAGGAATGCAATATATGTCTATTTTTAAGAGGATACTGAACAACTGAACATCATCCACAAATAGCTTTATCTTCTAAATCCCTATAAACCAGGAGAAGAGAAGAGAGATTCATGACCTTTGGGGTTTTAAAAGAAAACAATATTGACTATTAAAATATCCATAACTTAACTGAAGTGGAGGGAAGTTAAGAACCATTCCAGCTGCCAGGACCTGAAAAGAAAAAATTAGCTAGAGAATGAGAAATGAAATCCAATGGAGACAAGAGGATAGAATATAGCCCTGGATTTTATTGCTGCAATGTCCTAGGTCATATGTTCTATCAAAATATCCAATCCAGAAAAAAAAACCTGAAAGAAAATAACAATATAAACTGGAAAAATGAAAAAAGCAAGAAAAATGAAATACTTGATAAAACTTTGAAATTGAATACCCTTTCATTCTGTGCTTTTATATACACTGCTTATCCAGTGTTGTAACTAAACATTCAAAGAAATTAAAACTGTTTGCATAAAAAATGGATTTATCCAAAATGTATCATATTCTGTCAGGATTTAAGCTTTGGAAACTGATAGAAATGACAAAAAAGTAATACTTTTTAGCCATAGTCTTAGCTAGTAGTTATACTCCTCTTATGGAATGGAAGACAAATTCCGTTTATTCTTTAGATTTAAAAACTAAGTTATTTTGTTAATTGATCTCAACAGGAAAATTACTGATCTCTGAATAAAAGAGATCAGTAAAAAGGATCTGTCCTGGCACCATGGTTAAAATGCATTATTGCAGGAGTCCAATCTTGACCAGCTCAAGATTGATTCAATCTCCCATCTTCCAAGGTTGTTAAAATGAGGACCCAGATTGTTGAAGCAATATACTCCCTCTGTAAATTGCTTTGAGAGGGCCGTAAAGCAGCTGATAAGTCTAAATGCTATTGCTATTGCTAAAAGAGTTACCATAGCTTTAAAAATATTACTTATAAAATACTCCAATGCCCTGTTCAATCTGTAGTATTAAAAATTCAGGTGAAAGCTTTAAACAGACGTGGAAGAAAACATGCACAAAATCAGATTGCATACATTGTTAAATTCATCTTTGGTTTATAATAGCCATCATAACAATTGTATTTGTGAAGAATCATTGAATAGAGTTATAGGAAATAGTGGATGTTTCTTAAGAATGGGTTCATTTATTTATTTGTATCTCTTCTGTTTTATCTCTATAGCATTATAATATAATATTTATAAATTATACTAAAATTAAATTTGAGTTTTTTAATTTTGATATTAATCCATCATAATTTTGCCATGATGGGCATTTTCCATGCTTTTTATTAAACTTCTCAAATCCATTTAAACTTAAATGAGGGAAAGTATTACCTTAGGAGAACAATAAAGCTGGAAATTAGGGAAAGAGGGAACAGTTCCTAGGTGTAATGCATAATTTCTCTATTGGTAGACAAAAGATGAATGCAAAATGCATGCAGGCTGCACCACGTGATTGATATAGAGAAATTCCCAAATTCAATCCTTTGTATCCATTGTCAGGGCTGAGAAAGAAAAGTCTCAGATGAATTGTTTTTCAGCTCTTCTAATTCAGATCTTTTAGCTGGAGAAAATAACCAAGGTCTTATGTGTTCAAAGCATGTGGTGTTCCACAAATTCTGCTGCTCTTTCATAATTAATGAGTCCTTGTGGTGCCTAATTTAGAGAAGTGGGGCTTTCACGTCTCTGTCTTAAATTACAGTCCTTGTTTTTGCTATCATATTGTTCATACGAAATACTATTATCAGCACAAAAGTTTCCTTTAAGTCATATTTGTCCAATATGCTTTTACCTTGCATAGTCCCTCAGGTTCATCACCCATGGTTTAGTCATGCTGTTGCAAAAGGCTGTAAATTTTGTAACAACCATGCATGGGTTTTTTTTCTCTAAGTTCCTTTTCTTAATATGAAAGACATAACTGATTATATTTGCTTGCTTATGTCACCCTCCTATAGCTGGGCTGTATTAATCCTTGGTGTAATTTTCATTAGAATTTGGCCAGGGAAGAAACTGACTGACCCAACCTATCCTCAGGAAGGAAGAAAAATGCAGAACGTCTTGTTTCTGTATTGCTACAGACATATTGTAAAAATTAATAATAATTTTCTCATCACACTTAAATTGCCTCTCCCTATTAGTCATAACAGGAGTATAAGCAGCCCAAAACATGGATTTTCTATGACCTATAGTTTCATTATTTCCTATGTACACATACACATATCTAACTGATAGTATAAATGTTTGGCTCTTCCTTTGCAGTCAGGAAACTGGTTGAAAAAGATAAGTTCAGTTAGTATGCCATGAGGAATTTGGTATTTATCTAAACTCAAGCTGCTCCAGATTCAGGTGTAGCAATTGCTCTTGGATCCAAAAGCATATGGAGCAAGAACTCCAAAAACAGTTTAACAAGATTTCTGGATATTTACTTGTTGCAATATCTCTGGGTACTTTTCCACTGCTATAAGTTTCATCTCTAACATAGGTTTCGTTTCCTATGAAATGCCTGTAGGATTTGTTCCTTGTCCATACAATGAGCCCATCCCCTCTGTTAAGTTTCATTTCTCCTGCAAAGCCTGCCTTAGGTTTCGTTTCCTGACTTAAGTCCCATTTCCTAGAAAAGCCTGCC
>NW_015387977.1:39233-44995 GCF_001527695.2 Protobothrops mucrosquamatus | reverse complement strand
ATTTACTACATGAACATTCCATCTAGAATGCTATGACAATATTAGTCTCCAGCTAATTTTTGAGCACCACCCAGCATTTACTCATGGATCCATATTTGCTCTTTGAAGATCTAAGATCTATTGTGAGAATTCTGTAGAGTGTTATGAGAATATTATTTATCACTAAGTGATATTACTGTGTGGTGCACACAACTTGTGAGTACCACCCAGCATTGCCCAGCAACACAAGAGGCAACCCAGCAGAGTATATTTTGCCTAGGGCTACCTCAATTCTGGAATTAGCCATATCAGAAAGGATGAATATGAATGAATATTCATCCACTTCACAGTCATTGACACTATAATTTGTGAAAGATTCATTTGTGTCAAAATGGACAAGAAATTAAATCAGCTTGTAACACACGTCAATTCACAATATGTACAGTGAATAAGTATATAGCTGTCTCAGGAAATAGGCCTTGTTAGAGAAGCACATTATTTTCAAAGAGTTCCTAGCTTGTATTTTTGCAAGAACTATTATTGGCTGTGAAATAAAGGTTCTTTTTTTTAATCAACTGGTGTTGTTGAGTCATACTTAATTTATGCATTCAAGTATTTAAGAGGGTTTTTATACTATTTAATTTCTCAATACATATAACAGGTTTTAATATTTTTTTGGAATTTATTAACATGCATCTAAATTTGAAATATGCTGCCCAACTATACCAATGCAATTGTCTTATCCTGCTTCTGAATATAGCAATGAAAGTACTGTGTATCAGTTTGAAACTTGACGTTTATTACATACTACAAATACATTTCTGATCTCTAAATGTAAAAATCTGCATTTTCAAGGCAAATTTCATTTGAAATAGAGAACATCCAAAATTCTTTAACAGGTTTCCAATGGGATTAAAATAAATAAAATAAAATCATCCTCAATTATTCAACTGAACTGTGCAAAGTATAACAAAAGAACCAAGAGGAAGTTATAACTCCCCATTTATTCCCATCTGATAAATAGCTTACCCTGTCTAACAATAAACTGCACCTATGAACATATTTTCAAGGATCGAGATACTAACACAACCCCAGGGATGAAGAAGGAAACCTACAGTGGGAAAGAAAGTGGCTAGATAAAGTGGCTAAGAGAGAGTGTAGGAAGCAATAAAATTTCACAGTTATTATGGAAATCTAGTACATGCCTAATTTTTCATTTAGAGAATCAGCTAAAACACTTATCAATTAACAGAGGGTTGTGTTGAAAAAAGATTGGTGCTCCCTTCTAAAACAAACTTCTTAGGATACATAACAAGTCAGAAGAGACAACATGCCGGAAAAAAAATCCACCAGCTTTTTTTAATTGTAGTTTAATAACACTGAATTATGTCTAATTTGTTTCTTCAGTTTTTGCCTACAGCTAAGCTCAGCAGACAGTTGGGTGTGTTTTCATTTGACATTGAAATAGGACTGATATAAATAAGAAAAAGACATATAAAACATATTCTAAAAGTTGCATATAAATCAAATAGGTTTATTCATCTTTCTTAAATTAAATCACTATATAAAAAAGGAGGTTTCAAAAGATGGCGGGAGACTGTTTACTAGCCAGCAACTACAGATTCTATTGCAAGTAAAGTATCATACTGGAGGCTACTGCTGGTAAAAGCTTTAGTTTATTCAATCTTCCTTTCTCTAAACAGATGGAGGAAAATATGTACATCAAAACTGTGCATTTAGGTTTTTCAGTGTGTAATCATAATTGTACAATAACATATGCATGTAGTATGTCTGTATTATAACCTCAACGGTAGCACAAGTGAATTAATATGCATAACATTAAAACTGTCCTATGATTTTATTATTGATTTCCATCTGTAGTTTTTTTCCTAAAAGAGACCTGTATTATGTTTAAAGTGTTCAATTAAAATGAAATATGTTTTCTGAGTCACATACTAATCAGTTGTTCCTTTGTTAATACTCTAAACGGCATGTTGCTAGTATTTTTTTTAACCAAAACTACAGCAGAGATGTGTAGGCTGTTTGCTCTGCTCAATTTCTTCCACAATCTTGCCCTGGAAATGCCAAGGATATGCCAAGCCCGGAACAGGTTGTTCTGGCTGTTTCAGAAATCATTTGACCTCAAAAAAGGAGGCTTCTGCTAGAGCATATACATAGGAATAACAGATATACTTTGCTGAATTTTGAAGTTCAGTTCTCTCTTGATAGAGGAAAAAACAACACAAAAATCCACACAGGGAAACAATTGATTGCAAAAATGCTCTTTGGAGAAAAATACATTGCAGTTAGAAAAAATCTGCACAATTATTTGTATAATTTTTTATTTGTATAACTTTTCATGCAAATTCTTCTTTTAAAACATTAGAAGCTGATACAAAAATACAGTGAAATGGTTTAGATTGGAAAAAATGAGGAACTAATCAAATAGAATGTAACGGATTTTCTGATCCTGAGTAGTACGTTTCTGAAATGGTACATAACAGTAAATTATTTCTTAAGCAGGGTTGCTCTTTAGGATCTTTAAATCTTTGCCAGCTAAAGGGAAAATTTATTATTTCCATCAAAATTAATCCAAATTTGCAAGGTTCAACCCTGACCCAAATTTGCTGAGAATGCTAATTATGTGGCAGCCAGTTCAAATGTCAAGGATATGTAGATGATAGACTCCAGCGATTGCAGAGGACCAGTGAGATCTTTGAAGTGGTTCCTCATTGAATCTTGAGGATGCGAATGTGCGTGTGTTATATTACTATGACCTCCTTTTCTGTCTATAGTTTTCTTGAATTTTCAAGACAGAAAGCCAAAATAATTATCTTATGAGTTGTTATTATTGTTATTTTTAAATATATGGATATGGAACTAAGCAATCATATTCCATTGCAAACTGAATAGCCCAGAAATTAAGACTTCAACTGCAATCCTAAATACAAATATAATTTGTTAGGTTATTATTCTAGGCAGCCTATATGATTAAAGGAGCCCATAGGTACAGGATAGCAACCACCAAATTCTCAATCAAGAACTGTATGTGCAATGCCAGACAATAAGACTGACCATCAGAACAAGTATGTATGATAACCTGCTATAACTAGAGAGCAAAATGGTTTATTACTAAAGAAATGCTTTAAAAATTGCCTTCATTAATATCCAACTAGGAAGCCATCCACTAAGTGAGGCATGCTTTGACTAGGCAGGAGAAAGAAAGAGAAGATGAGAAGGGGAAGGGACTGCATCAGCAGGAGGGGAGGGCAGGAGAAGAATGAGGAGAAGATTCACGCCTTGAAAAATACCCTCTAAGGATGCTGGAACAAGAGTAACAGACACATGGATAGACTAGAAGACAAAAAGATTTTATTTCAAGTGAGGACCTGGTTTCATCAGAGGGAAAAAGAGCCAAGTGGTGAAATTCTTCTCTCTATCACACTGGGGTAAATTAGTGATGCCTTAACCAACTTGGGCCTTAATTTTTCCACACTTTCCTTAGATATAACTGAGAACATAATTGACTTTCAAAGCCCAAACACAGACATGGATTTCACTAGAGTGCAAATTGAAAGAACAGAAATTGTATACCCCCTTGCTATTTAAGCATTGGATTTAATGATGATTTAGGAAGCAAGTGCCCTTTCACAGAAGCAAGGTTAAAGTTCATTTCCATATCCATGACATTATTTTTATAGGTAATCACACTAGCAGTGTGTACTTGCTAACTGCTGAAAACAGAGGAATCCGTGTTGATTTTTCCATGGACTCTTTAGCTCGCAACAGCCTTTGTTCGGTTCAGCTGTGAAAGAGAAGGACGCATCCTCTGCAGGGTTTCTCTGCCTCTGAAGGCTTGCCTTCCCCAGGATGAATTGCTGGAGCTTTGCAAGCAAATGGGCTACATGGCTTGGTTTCAAATCAGTGGGAATAAGGAAGTGCTAGGCTAAACACTAAAATACAGATACGTAGAAAAATACAAAGAAAACTCTGTGAGGAGGTAGAATGAGAATGAATGGAGTGGTATTGCATACTCTTGAATATTTGACAAAGAAAAATAGGGGCATTTGTTTCACTGCCAAGTGAACAAGAGCTTCATAGTATGGAATTGAACAAGCTGGTTCTGGAGGGCCTGGTGATGTGCCTCAACAATGAATTTGTGAAGTATCAACATTGGCCTTTTTTTTTTCCTTCCAGAAATGCTGGAATGTTAATTTTTTAATGTATAGATATAATTCTATACATTTTTATTGCCACACAACAACTCTTTTTCCGAATACTAAAACAAAAATTACATTTTCATTGTACACACAGTTGTGGGATATTGATACAAATTCCGGGTGCATCTTTAATATCAAAATAAGCTATTTTGAGCAGGTTTAATTTCAAAATTGTATAAGAAAAATTCACAGAAATCAATATTTTCTGAGCACACTATGAAAAACTATTACAGGTAGTCCTTACAACCACAATTGAGCCCAAAATTTTTGTTGCCAAGCAAGACAGTTGTTAAGTTAATTTTGCTCCATTTTACAACTTTTCTTGCCACAGTTGTTAAGTGACTCACTGCAGCTGTTAAGTCAGTAACACAGTTGTTAAGTGAATCTGGCTTGCCCATTGACTTTGCTTGTCATAAGTTTGCAAAAGGGGATCGCACTATGCTAGGATACTGCAACCGTCATAAATATGAGTCAGTTGCCAAGCTGATCACATGGGGATGTTGTAACGGTCATAAGTGTAAAAATGGTCATAAATCACTTTTTTCAGTGCTGTTGTAACTTTGAATGGTCACTAAATGAATTGTTGTAAGTTGAGGACTATCTGTCTGCACATTATTTTTCTAAAATAAATTTTAAAAGGTATGAGACCTAAGCAGTGTTTCAGGAAAACATGATATATGACCATTTTTAGGCCTTCTCTTTCCCATCTTATGGCTTTTATAGCCCTTAAAGCTAGTCAGTCTATAACACAGATGTTATTGGACTGCTGTATGGTTAAAACAAGTCTTATTGAGAAGTCACATCAACCCCAAGAACAATAGTTGCAACCAGGGCTTTTTTTGTCATAGAACGCCCAGAACGGAGTTCCGGCACCTTTTTTGGATGGAACCTTGTAGGGTAGGCAAGGCGGGTTGTATGACATGTGTGAGTTCCAGCACCTTTTTTTTTTTTTTTTTTTTACAAAAAAAGCACTGGTTGCAACTATTGTTGGGAAACAAAGGTGGGAAACAATGGAGATACCTGTGGCAGATTGATAATGGCCCTCATTGATATGGCCAGGCCCCATATTAAAGGAAAAGTTCCTGGTCTGTAATTCGGTTGGTAAACATTTGCCCATGAAGTATGATAATTGATTACTCAGCCATGTAACAGGACCAACAGAGCAGGTTATGTGACTTAGTGAATCAAGATTTGGGAGCCTGGCTGCTAAGTAAAATAATTTAGGATACAGAAGTACCTTTCAAGTCTTTTCTATGCCACTTACAATCTAAACAATAATCTTCACACTCAAAGAGAAAATATGTTTTCCCAAAACAAACTGTAATTTCCCAACATGTACTGGGAGACAAACTCTGCTTAGCAAAGTTCCGTTAGAAAATTCCTAACCCACCCATCTATGACAAATTTGTTCTTCATAGACGGAAAAAGTAGTAAGGGAATCAGCTATACTTGACTTGAATTTAAGCAGTTCAGAAGATTAAACAAACTCAATATACCAAATCTTCATAATATTTGAATACTTTATATTTAGAAAACTAAAGTGAATATAATCATATAATGTTG